>NW_007729625.1:119793-216669 GCF_000696425.1 Galeopterus variegatus | reverse complement strand
GGGAAAAAAAAAAAAAAAAAAAAAAAAAAAAGTGGTAAAAGGTAGTACTGTATTATCTACTACAAAGAAATAATCAGTATCTTTCTTTACTAGTACTTTTTTAGTTAAGTATTTTTCTCACAATTCACTGGAGAGAAAGAATAGACTAGAAGCAGATTCAATTTACAATAACAGTCATAAAGGGTAACACTGCAATTAGCTCTGATGGAGAAAATCAAGCACAAAGACTAAAGTTAGTAATTAGAGGTACTGATTATTGAGTGCTGAACACATGCTAAACACTCGACATATTTTTATCTTAATCACTACCTCAGGATTATGAAGTTGGCTCTCATGTCACAGAAGAGGTAAGTGAGGTGGATGGATTAACTTGCCCAAGGTCACATGAAATTTGAATCTAGACCTATTTGAACTCAACATCCACAGTTAAGAAACATACTGAATTGGAAACAGAATTGGCAAATGTACTCTGAAAGACAAAATTGGCTCCAAATGAAGTAGAGATATAAAAACAAAGTTGAATCAGTATAGAAATTAGTAAAATCAGTCATACTCATCCAATATAAACAGAAATGGGAAAGTTATTATACGTAACAAAGTAGAGTTAAGAAAAAGTTTTTAAAAAAGTTTTGATTAAAAAAAATCCTTCTCTCCCTTTTCTCAAATGCAATATAGGTTCATTGTTAAAAACAAAAAATAAAATTAATCTAAAAAAAATTTAAAGCAGATATCCATCATCCATTGATTACCAATATTAACACGTTACTTTATATATAAAGTATAAATATATGTGATAACATTATTACACATCTATCTATATATAGCCAGATGCTTAAAATTTGCTTTTTTCACTTAGTTATGTAAAATAAAAGCCATCCTATATAATAATAAACTTAACCAGTGTAACTTAATACTAGGCATTTTAAATTGTTTCCATTTTTTTTCTCTTATTAAAAAACACTGCTGTATTTAAAAAACAAATAAAAAATCCTTGAGAATTTATTTTTATACACATTCTTAATAGTTTCCTTAAGATAAATTCTTCAAAGCTGGGTCAATGGATATGTATGAGGGTACTTCAAAAAGTTTGTAGAAACATGGAATTAAAAGATAATATGAATTTTTCCATATACTTTTTGAAGTATCCTTGTATTAATGGGTTGACAGATGTGATTGAAAGATGTGTATTTATTACGTTCAACTTGTTCTATAAAAGTATCAGATCAATTTGCACAGACTCAACAGAATAAACTTGGCAACATTCTTCTTATTTGATGAAAAGTGAATTATTACTGTATAGTTCATTTGTATGAATATGTTATGGGTAGAATAAGTTTGCAAAATTTCATGTGGCATAAAATAGCTTCTCATGTTGTGATTACAACTAAATTGGAAACCAAAATAGAGCTATAAAGCTGAATGTTACATGTTAAAAGAATACATTTAAACTGTAGCAATTCTTAAGGTTTCTCCAAATGGCCTTACTATAAGAAATAGAATTTTTGTGCTCGTTTAGGCAGCACATATACTAAAACTGGAACGATACAGAGAAGATTAACATGGCCCCTGTGCAAGGACGACAGGCAAATCTGTGAAGCATTCCACATTAAAAGGAAAAAAGAAGGAAAGAAACAGAATTTTAAAAAGAGGAAGAATTATGTCAGATATTGGTAATTGTCGAAGCTGGATGATGGGTGAGTAAGGGTTTATTATACTTTTCACTGTACTTCTGGGTGTGTTCAAAATACACAGTTTAAAAATTAAAATAAAAAATAAAACGTATGAAAGTATGTTAACATTTATCTATATAGGATGGTTACACATGTTGAAATCCATTTAGAGATAAGGGCATGATGGAAATAACTTCTCAAAGTTTTTCCTTATTTACCACAACTATTCCATGGTGAGTCTTTATGCTTTTATATTAGTATATTCAAAACTCTATTATATTGTTAAAATACAAATATTCAGAGGAAATGGTCCATTAAAAAAGTATTAACACTGGGTGATAGGATGTGGTTGGTTGTTTTCTTCCTTCAGGTTGTTTCTAATCTTTCTACAATGCGTTAGTGATGCTTTTATTAAAAAAGTGTTTTAAATACAAATAACCAATAAAACAAAACAAAAACCCTATCATACATCTGAATGCTACATCCTTTTTCTCCTTACCAGTTGCCACAATGATAGCATTTTTTTAAATCGGTTGACCCTCTATCTCTTAATAATGTTTTGCTGAATCCAGATGAGAAGTTATATAAATGTGGCGTATTTTGGCCATACATCCCATGAGAATTTGGTTTTTGGGTACTATTTATGACTATATTTTTTTATGTAACCTGTTGCTTTCCCCTTAGAAATCATATACAGTAGTATTCATCTGTTCCACAAATAGTTATTGAGCACCTACTATTTGTACTACTCTAGGCACTGGAGATGCAATGGTAAGGCCCCTTCTGGTGAAGCTTAGCTTCCACTGAAACAGACAGCAGTGATTAATTTGGACAATACTTTCCTAAATTCTGTTTTATTACTACAGATGGAACAGTTCCACATGAGCCAATTTCTACCTAACAGGACCATATCTCTTTAAGAACCAAAATTTTAATCTTTTCAGTAGAAATCATTCTAAAATCTTTCATACTTTCCTGCCTTTTAAATTAAAAGTATTTCATCTTGACAATCATGGGGATATTAAATTTCTGAAAACTTCTGCGGTCAGCACAAATTGTGATTATTGAGATAAAGGTTTCAATCTTCTAAAACAGGGGTTAGTAAACTATGGCCTGTGGGTCAAATCCGGCCTATTTTTGAATGGCCTATGAGCTAAAAAAGGTTTTTATATTTTTAAAGATTTTTAAGGGGAAAAAAAAAAAAAGGAAGAAGAGTATTGCTACAGAGACCACATGTGATTCACAAAGCCTAAAATAGTTCTTCTCTGGCCCTTTTCAGAAAATGTTTGCTGTTCCCTGTTCTAGGAGATACCCACTTCAGAACTAAGTTTTCTGGCATTAAACCCCTGCTCTGATAGGCAGCTCTAGTCCTGAGGCACCTTCTTCAGTGATTTGGGAAACACACTTTGAGATCTCCTGAGACAGATTTTCCTAACAGTTTTATATACACTCTACCTCTTTTTACTTTTTCAAAATTTCCCTTTTATTTTTGCATTCTGCCTTATTTGATTTTCGCAAAGATCTCAGCAATATGCTTGTGTAACTGCATGGTCTATAAAACAGGTGGAAGTTAAAGGTTCTCTTTTGGAAGCCTGGCCTTCTAACCACATATTGAGAGGGTGAAACAAATATACTAGCCCCTTACACTTGCCCATGTGGTCCACACACACAAAAAAGAGGAGCAGTAATTGTCATATTCTTTTAAGAAACAACCAAACCATGCATACAAATAGGAAACGTTGTTATACCAAAACTGCAATGTGCCAAGTATTACCAATATTGAAGACAAAGGAACACTTAGGTTCATTAGTAAGGAATCACTGCAGACTGAGTTATATGAGTATGTGTGGTCAATACCTACTTCCTACAGTTTTTCTCAATTTAATTTTACTCTGTATCTCTTTATATCCATTACCTCTAGTCACTTGTGGGCTTAAAAACCTAAAAACTAAACTTGTTAGAAGTATGTCTAAATAAGAATTTAAAATCTAAATTATGCTGAGGAATTACTCTATTATTATGGAATCAGACTTTCTGTCATTTCTTTTGCTTGTTCAGAGATTTTTTTATTCTAAATAGAATAGTTAAGCCACTGAACAAGTTAATGATCATCATATACTTTGCTTAGAAAAATTACTACAAAAGCACACATATTTTTATTACATGAGGTAAAATAACCACTGTTTAGGAAACTGAAAAGCTGGGAGGAAAGCTTTGCATTAAAAAGAAAAAAAAAGATGTGGGAAAAGATAAATAAAATACTTGGAACTAAATGTAAATGCCCTATTTTATTTGTATGTTCATACAAAACTCTAAATTATTTACATTTAGCTTAAAACCTTAAAAGAACAATTATCTTCAGACAAGGAATTGCAGGTAACTTTTCTAAGACCAGAATATGTAACCTGGTTACTAAGAGGAACTATGATTTTAAAAAAATCAGCTGAGAAAAGAGAAATCACTGAAAAATGGACTTTGAAAAATTACTCAAAACAATATTGTAAAAGACATTTAAGTTAACTACTGCCACCTAGTGAGTCAGTCATATAACTATTGAACTTGATTACTTAGTCAAGAAATCCATGTTCCTGTCTCATTATTTTCAGAACTGTTCCAATCACTATTTTTATTAAGGTTTAAGGGAATATATGCAAGGCATGCTTATCAAATCTGTGGCATAAATGAATTGAGAAGGGAACAGCTATTGCATTAAAGACAGAATAAGAACGTGTATCTTTAGAGACTGAAATCTAACAAGCTGAAGTTTAGTAGAGATAAACAGCCACACTTCCACTTTTGAACAAAACAAAGCAAAAGAACACAGGAAAAAAAACCATACCAGTACAGGGATGGAGACAAGGTTCAAAGGCAACACATGAAAAAGAGCTGGCAGTATGAGGTAACGATGTAATGTGGTAACCAAAGCCACACAAACTGAAGCATCTTCAATGGAAAATTACGAGGATGATAAGAAAAAGAAATATGCTATGTTTAAAAACTGGGAGAACTAATGACACCCTAAAATAGAGAAGACACATAAAAAACAGCTTTGACTCTCTAAAGGGTGTCACAAAGAAGTGGAGTAGACTATTTTGTGTAGCTACAAAAGACAGAACAAACTAAAAGGAGACAGATTTGCTTTTAATGTAAAGAGCTATTCAAGCAGAGACTGAAGGATCACTCAGTAGTTACGAAAAGTTTCCAATACCAGATAACTGACTGAATTAGATCCAGGGTCAGCAAACTACAGCCTATGGCCCAAATATAGTCTTCTGCTTGCTTGTGTAAATAAAGGATGCACGGTCTATGTCTACTTCCATGCTACAAATTTAGCTACCATGGAGACTGTGTGGCTTTAAAGCTGAAAATATTTACTACCTGGTCACTTACAGAAAAAGTTTGCCAACACTGGAATTAGCTAATTAAGAAGATTCCTTCTAATCACTATGCATGTTAGCTTCAGCTGACTGTTTATAAGCTTTGTTAGAGTCATGAGTAGATAGGAATCCCAACTCAAAAATATTTTTCACTGGGTTGATCCAAAAACTATGCATTTTGGAACTTAAACTACCTATCAATTATTTGCCTCCTTTCTACCTCCTCCAAAAAGTGTTATATGATGCTCACTGACAAAATAATAACTGAATTGAAATTACTTTAACTGAGTTGTGATGCCGTTTTAAATAATTAGGCATACCTTAAGGTGCTGCGAAACCAAGGCTGTGAATTACCAGCTTGATAAAATCATATGCTTTCATTCTTGAAAATTCTTAACTTATGCAAATTGGATTATGATAAAGAAAAAAGATGGCATCAGAACTTCTTTCCTTTTGGAGTACAGCAGTATAAAGAAACTGGATTCAAAAGAGGAAAGTTCATATTTTTTTGTTTGTTTATTGTTTGGTTCACTTCCTAACCTTGGCCAAATCATTTTTCTTTGCCCTACTGTAGAATGACATAAAGTCAGATGCTAAAAATTTGACATTTAAAAAACACGTGTAGAAATAAAGGGGAATAGGAGTGGGTGATGGTGTGGGGAGAAACATAATACTTCAAAAATTGTAAAACTAAATAAATATTTCTGAAAAGTAGGATTTTTAAAATAATTATTATTAAATTTTCTGTTGTTAGGAAGGTTTTGCATATGTTTACTTATGTTGTTTGGTTTTTGCTGTAATGAATAGGGATTATTTTAATAGTTATATAATAATAATATGCAGTTCTAAACTAGGTCTATTTCATGCATGGATAGTTCTATTTATTCATCTTCTTTTGGCCCTCAAATTGTTTCCTTAGTTCTGTAATTTCTCTTTTCATATCATTCTGTTGTTCTGTCTCCTCACCTTCAAACACCTGTGTGAGGTTATTTTCATTAGGTATTATTTCTTTAGCTGAAATACTCCATGTAATTTTATCCTTTTGTTTGGATTACATTGTCTTTCAGATAAAGTTCATCCTGCTTTTGTATGAAACTTCCTTTAATTCTTTTTTCTGCAATAATGTGTTGGTGTAGCTGCCGTGTATTTCTTTTCATTTTGTCATGATTAATATAGGCAGTTCGCCTTCAGTACAGCTGAATTCTCCTTGATATTCTTTCTCCTTCTACCTTTTTTTTTTTTTGTCTTTTTCCGTGTCCGGCAATGGTTTGCAACCCGCAGTGTTGCCCCCGTACCGGACCGGGACCGGCAACGGGATCGCAACCCTCGGTGTTGCCCCCGCGCCTCGCTCAGCCAGTGAGGGGGAACCGGTCTGTATGTGGGATCCGAACCCTTGACGGGAGCGCCACCGCGCTTCCCAAGCGGCGCACTAGCGCAGTGCGCCACCGGGCCGGCCCTCTCCTTCTACCTTTTGTAGCACCTATTTTTCCCCCTTGAACTAGAGTTTCAAGGCCTCAGTATTATATCTGGGGGTTTGGAGGGGACCCTGGAGCTCCACGTGGCTTTGTTGGGTTACTTGGGTTCCTTGCCACTGTGAGATTTTGTCAAGTCCTGTACAAGGGTACATGCCATTGAAGAACGGATCTAATCACATGTATCTGTGCTCCCAATTTAGCTTGAAGCCCTGAAAATGGCGAGCCCTAGCAATTTTTCTTGCTTCTGATGAAATCCTGACATATGGTGTGATGGCAGGTAGGTATATTGTTTGATGTTGTCCAAAGGTGCTTTCTCATTCTCTCAGTTTGATTCTTCCAGATTGGAAGGTATTTGGCAAAAAGCTCAAGATTTGGCAAATTCACCTTCTTTTTCTAAATGGCTTTGGCTTTGGAAAAGTAGAAATGGCACTAGGGTTTTCATTCATTCCTGAACCTCCACTTTTTGAAGTATGCCATGAAGTTGTACATAACCTTTTCTGAGTGGTTGCTGCTTGTGATTTCTTTTTGTTTGTTTCATCAAAAATAAGATTTTGTGATCCAGTTTCATTTTGCATCTTTACATGGAAGTCTCAGGCTATGCATTTAAATATAAGCCTTAACTGAATATACATAATATTAACTTAAGCAATTAGAAATCAAGAGAGAGAGATGGCCAGAATATTAATTAAGTAACTGTCAAGTCAATCTTAGAAAATCAGTCAATGTTCATAACAAAATGATTAGCTTTCCTATGGAACTGTAACATTTATACAGGAATATCATACCACAAATACCCCTGATTTTTAAACTTATAAATAAATTCCCTCTAAATTTTATTTTAGACTCCCTGTACTCTTGATGAAATTGTATTTAGCCTATATTCTTATACTCACAGGCCAAGGCTGTAGATCATTTAGTCCCTTTTCTAATTTCTCAATATCTGGAAACTTTGTGGCTCCATCAGCATCTGCCATAAGGATCTTTTGTCCTCGAGAACTGAATATACCCTGCATTTAAAAATTTCAAGCAAAAAGGGATTTCCTTAAAACTAAGGTTAAATTCAATGGCATTTCAATTCATTCTAGTTTACTTAAAATACCTAAGAGTAAAATATTAGGTATGAAATAAATGGCAGAAGGAGGTTAAAGTTCACTGACAATAAATCACATTGATAAAATCTTTCTAAATGTATCCATTGCCTATTTTCATTATTTTAAAAACTTGGTGAGGTCATGCTACTAATACCTTAGAAAATATCAATATAATGAAATAGATTTGAACAAATTAAAGGTACTCTGAATCACTAAGAATAAAAAAGTAAAATACCTATCAAATATATATGTGTCATAGTACTTAAAAGGGATCAGGAGCTACTTTGAACCAAATATAAAGAACATGTTTATGGACAAATTGAACAATCTTATATATAGATTTGCTATGAAATGCATCATAAGATTACAGATCTTTAATACTCTTTATTATAGAACCTAATATTTATTAAATTAATTACTGAATAAAATTTAGGAAGTATGGATATATCCAAATACCACTTTGTCATTTGAGATACTTAGCAAAATCATGTCATTCAATTTTGAATTGATCTTTAGTACAAATTATGGCTCCACAATGAGTGCATATTTCACGCAGACATAAACTGCACATCAACTCTTAATTTCTGTGATGTATTTGAGTGAATTCATCATTTCTTAAATGTAAATACAATTATGGTTTGATAAAGTAAAATGGTTTTGATAACACTTAATACAGTATGAATATAGATAAGATATATACAAATATAGACAGAAATTTGATAGCTTATTCTACGGTATAATGAGTCCACTAATTAGTATCTGTGCTGTCTTTTTATCATACCCATTAGAAAAAAAGCAGAAATAAAAATGTTATCATATTAACATCTGAACAACACATATGAAGTTCTAGAAAAAAGAAAACACTACAAGGTACCAAAACTGGAACTATTAGTTTGAAATAGAAAAATAAATAAATAAATAAATGGCTAATTTCAATGATATATAATAAGGGTAAACTGGAAACTATTATTTAGCATTAATGGAAAATTGCCTTTGGCCCTCAAATTTGTTTAAGCTTCATCTTTTTTTTTTCTTTTCCCCAAATAGGGCTTCTTTAGAGCCTTCTACTATCCCACTGTACCATCTATGGCCTTCGCTTCGCCGCCAAACTCCTTGAAAAGGTAGTCTACCTTAGCAGCTCCCATTCGTGTTTACACATTCTCTATCTCCTGTGACTCCTCTTTCTCACATGCCTCATTTCCTAAGGAGTTTCCTGGTTCTTTTTCTCTATAACTTTTTCTCTCTAGTTTAGTGGCTTAACTATCATTTGATGCATGGGGGTGACTCACATCCTCTCTCAGTATGTTTCAAACTCAACTAAATGCATGGCCCCTGAAACCAGCTCCTCCTCCAGTGCTTCATTCCTTCTTTTTTTTTTTCTTTTTTTTTTTTTCATTCCTTCTTTTAATGGCACCATCATCCTCTCAGTTATCCAAGGTGCTGGTACTTATTCATCTCCTCATCACCAGATCCAATTCTATCTCCTTTTTAAAGCTCCCACATTTGCGCCCTCCTCTTCTCTTGTGTCACTATCATAATCTAAATACATATTCACTATGCCTTGCCTACACTACTGCACTCATTGCTGGGTGATTAATTTTTCTTAAGTGTCACTCTGCCAATGGTAAAAAGTCTAAATGTCCCTAGTCTACAATCCATTATCTGAACCCACCTACCCCTCCAGCCTTATCTCTACCGTCAGGCCACATGTACCATTAGTGGTTCCTTTATTGTGACATGCTCTTTCACATCGCTGTGACTTTGGTCATGTTCCTCCACTGTTAAAATCCCCTCCCCACCACCGCCAATTTTTGCATGGACAACTCCTAATCCTTCCTGAAGACTGCATTCAGAAATTACCTCCTCCGGGAAGTCTTTGCTGCTCCTCCCAGATGGAGGGTGGTGCCTACATCTGGCATATACTTCTATTATAGCATTTACAACACTATACGACAACCGTTTCCCTACTAAACTGTGATATCCTTAAGGACAGGACAGGTGTCTTTCATCTTGGTATCTCTTAAAGTACAATGCTGGCTGAAAAAAATAAACAAATGGACGGATTTAAAGCCCACCTTGAGACTGCATCAATCCTACTTTCTCTCTTACATATCCTGTGAACTCACTGCGTCTAATATATGCCCCAAGAGTTCCTACTTCTGTCTTTTCTGTCTTTGCTGACTGGCATGCCCTTCTCTCAGATCTTTCTGTACAAAGTTATCGGAGGTTAAAAGCATGGATTTTAGTGTTAAACTAACCTAATGGAAATCTTGACTCTATCTCTTAATTTCCATGTGACCTTGAGTAAGTTACTTTACCTATGCATGCCTCACTTTCCTCATCTATATAATCAAAATGAAGAAACCTAACTCATGAGATATCATGAGGAGGATTAAATGTGGTAATCATGTTGATGTAGGTAATTTACCCTCCAGCTCAAAATAAGCAATCAGGAAGGGGAAGACAGTGTTCACCATCACTGCAGGCCTGGCTTCAACGACATTTCCTTAAATATGAAGTCTGCTATTTTTCTCATGTGGCTCAGACTGCTAGTTAACTGCCCAAGATCTATTATTTCCTTCTTCCTTATGAATGAATTTGGTTGGAAATGAAAATGTTAAAAAAAACATTTTTCAGCCTTCCTTGGAAATAGGGGAGGCCCTGTGACACTGTTCTGGCCCAGAGACATGAGTAAGTTATCAGGTGGAGCTTTCCCTTAAAAGAGTGCAAACCAATTGGCATGCATCTTTTCCCCTTTGCCCTTCTCCTTCCGGTTTGGAATATGGATGCAATGGCTAGTGCTCCAAGAATAACCGTGTATGTGTGAGGACAAGGGAGTGAAAAGATAGGAGACCAGTTTCTGATGACATCACGGAGTTGTTGAACAAGGCCTACACTGCCTACCTCTAGACTGCTTTTTATAAATAAATAAATAAATAAATAAATGAACTTCTGAGTAATTTAAGGTACTATTATTTGGGTTTTCTTTCACATATTTTGATTTTTGACATTTCTTTCAGCATATCTTGATTCCTACCTAATAAGCCTTGGCAGAAAGTAACCTGTTCTTTGTTGGAATTTCTTAGCACTTCATTAGTACATCTTTCATAAATACAATCACCTTCTTTTTTACTTATGCAAATGCTTATCTTTTCTATTAGACTGCACATTTTATCAGTATAGGCCCACGTCAGATTCATCTTAGTTCACACTACCATGCATAAATAACAGTGCCTTCATATAGGCAAAACTTAATACACAAAAGCATTTTTTAAACTGCAAAAAGATCACATAATCTCATTATCTGGTGCCTGTATCAAAGACATGCAGAGATAGATAACATTTTAAACTTGATTCAGATAAACATAAAAATATTTTTCTTAATCACCCAGTATGTTATAGATATGGCATAATATTTTTCGATTTGATTTAAAAAAATTAAATCATTATTAAAAATATGTTGTCACTAACTTGAAATGCTGGCATATTCAACTAGCCAGCTTTAAAATATACATGTACAAGAGGTTATTCAAATACAAGTATTTTTATACTTTAGATAAAAACGTTGAAAACATGTATTACCATCCTAACAGCTCCGCCTTTCCCACGATTCCTCACCAGTGTTATCACTCGTACTTTGTCACTTCCATATTTCTGGCAATATTTAAAAGCTACCTGTCAAATTATATAAAAGCATAAAATTAATTTGGATTCCAAGAGAGTTACATAAACTGGGTTTCTCATTTTGACTCAAAACTGCTATTCCAGTTTACTCTTTCTTCTGACTAGATTATACCCACTGTACATTTTGGTGTCCTAAAGGAGTTGTAGGATTCCTGGTGCCTCCAAGATATAACACTGACCTACTAGGCTGAAGTCACAATTCAATTTCCTGCAGAGGGGCCACTGGAATAGGCAGAGATGCCCTTCTTTTCATGACTCCCCTACCTAAGCTACTGAGCTGTTAAAAAAATAAAAGCTGTGTGCTAACTGAATGGTGCAAACTTGTGATCAGACCCTCAGTACTAGTTAATGACTTGCTTATTTGTTCAATCAGCAACAGGTCTTATTCTCCAGAGAGGCTATTTGTATCCTGGACCATTGCCCCCAGATCTTTTCATTCAAATTCCTCTCTCAGCAGATATCTACACCATAACTTGTCCTTCTCTTCTGAGTATTCAATCTCTTCCTCTCCACTGTCTGCACAACTTCAAACTTGCTCAAGCCTACAGCACCCTAAAAACTTTCCTTTCCTATTACGTTAAGCAACTGCCATTACACTTTAATTTATAACTGAAGTCATGAAACAGTCATCTATATTTGCCATCTGCATTTCTTCATTACTCATTTATTCTTCGACACACTGTGTATGGCCCATGCCCTTTGCTCTTCACATCACCCCTCTACTTAACCTTACTCCATCAAAGGCACCCTCTCTTTTTGACAGTCATTTCCGTAGGCAGTTATGAAGTTAGTCTCATCTGGCATTTGCCCTCCTCCTTTAACTGTTCCTTTTCAGTTTTCACCACTAGTTCCTCTTCCTCAGCTTGCTGCTTAAATGTTGATAATCCCCACAAGGATTCTACAACTGCACAGCCTATAGGCAGCCCTTGACCACCTTCTCTCAACAGTGAGAGCTACTGCTCTCCTGTGTAGCCCAGACTTCTCTCCAGTGTCATCTAGATGTGAATTTAGTTTATATTGAGTGCTCACTCACTTTTCTGATACTTTACGGGTATAATAACATCACTGTACAACTGCAGTATTTTTTTGTACTATACTCTGTGCACAGGTTTTGCCTACTTAGTCTGAAACTCCTTAAGAACAAGAACTAGATTTAAAATTTTCCTCATATCCCTCAGAATGCAAGACACTAGCAGGTAGTCAATAAATACTCAACTTAGTAGTAATTTTTTTAAAAAATAAAAACTATTAAACATGATTTCAAGTTTTCAGTTTCTTCCAATCTTGGGAGCAGTAGGGACGACCGCTAAACTCTCCCTTATTTAGCCTGTAGAGGAGAGGGGCATCTCTGATCCTTCCAGGAGAGCAGCCTGCCACTCATATACCAAGGGCTGCCAAGAAAAGTGCCCTTCAGGAAAAGCTGCTTTTCCTTAGCTGGGCTGGGGCTACTTCTGCAATCTTAGCAGCGAGTGCCCGATGTTTATTTTGATGCCATTCCCCTTGTGTATTAATAAACTGCTGAGATAGTTTGTGTTCGTAACTTTCATGTGATACTCACTACTCAAAGTGCAGCATTGGTTAGCTCAGTTGGTTAGAGCACAGCCTTATAACAGCAAAGTCATGAGTTCAGATCCTTGTACCGGCCAGCTGCAAAGTGTAGCACTTAACTCTTCCTAAACAAATCTCACCAAAGCTTTCTGGCCCCTCTGCCTTTCTTTACAAAATGTTTTCCATCTGAATACACCATCCTCCATGTTCCTAGTTACAACCAACCTTGAAGGTTTAGTTCAAAAGTCACTTCCTTTCTCTCAAATTTTTTACAGCTCTTTATCTTTGCCTCCACTTTTTACTTTAGTTACATAATTTGTCTTGTCACACGACTGCTCTGGAGACACCTTATACAAGAAGCCTCCTGTGTTTGCATGGCCCATCCAGTATCTGGCAATTAGTGCACAGTTGGTACTTAATAAAAATCATTAACTGATGAATAATTAAGTGAACAAATACTTCCTGCACATTTATTTTAAAGTCCATTATGTTGCTGTTTAACAAGTATATTAAGAGCATCATAAATGAATCTCTTATTATAGAAACATGAATGTCAAAGAATAATAATAAAAACATGCAGCTATTTAGAAAATAATTTATCAGGAACACTGGCGAGATTTAATAAATGTACTACTATAAAGATGAGTGCAGATGGGCCCAGCAGTTACAAGTCTAAGAATGGAGCAATGAGAGGGGATAGATAATGCCCTGAGACACTGGTACCTCCCATGGGTAAACCTAGCTGGGGCAAGCCAAAGGACATGCCTGATACCCAGTGGCTGATATGAAGGCAGCTTCCTATTTGCATGACTGGTTTAGAAACTATAAGGCAAGGTAGAACATAAGGAAAAAAGGAACTATAAATTGGTAGGCAATGAGGGCTCCCTAGAGGCCAAGGTGAATTGTTGTTGGGTGTGTTCCCTCCTTATGTGGTGATCTTCAAAGCTTCCCCGGTCTTATGGAGCAGAAGAACAGCAGGCTTATTTTCCAGCTTTCCATAAGTGAAATCTCTCTGTTTTTCCTACTACTTACAAATGGAGATTATCAGGCACAGGTTTAGGGTCCTCTTGTGAGCAGAAGTAAGATTTCACATACTAAAATCATTTTACGTTTTCTACTGGCAATTCTAAAAGCAACTGTATTTACCTTTGAAGTCTGGTCTTTACTGCCATCATCAACTATTATCACCTCATAAGTGAATGTAGGATCTTGTTTCTGCAAAAATGAAAAATAAAATACCGCAATTTGGTATAACTGCCATCAATAATTCCAATAAAACTATAAGAAATTTAAAAAGCAATTGTTTAAGTGTTGACAAGTATAAATATGAATATAAATAAAAGTGCATAAACCACATAAAATAAAATGGCTAAGAACAAAAAGGAGAGATACTGGGTAGGAGCAGAGGGTGAACTCTGACTAACTCTCTCTGTGTACCTCCCTGCCCTCCCCCACATACGCCCTGCAGCACGTCTGTGGAAGCAGCCAGGTACTATGGTGCTAAGGCACATTTGACAGAGGCCACAAATGTACGAGGAAAAAGCCCATAAGGTTTGAAGTCAGAGAGGGCAGATTCCAACCTAGCTGTGCCACTTCTGAGCCTTCTGACCTTGGGCACCTTAACTTTTTTACTTAAAAAAACAAACAAACAAAAAAACCAAAACAAACTAGTCCATGTGGCTGGTGTGAAGATTACATGTAATAGAAGAGGTTGAAACCTCACACATAGTAAGAGCTCAATTTTCTTCTTCTCTTCCTTAAACTTAATTTTTGTAGTAGGTAATAGGACACTCACTTTCAAAGAATCTTCTCTTTTCCTTTCTAAGAAAAACCTAAAAGCAAAGTGAATCAAAACAAATAATTTTCTAAAAAAAAAAAAAAGAACCAGCATAAAGCTCACTTAATAATCTTAATCTCTCCAAAGAGATTTCAATGGCAGCTGATATTACAAAAGAGGAGTATTACTTTTTCTTCTCTTTATGTGGCAAAATATGTGGAGGACTCTTGAGAATAATAAAAAAAACATGAAATTCCGACCTAAGTCTTCTTAAAACATATCTCTTTCTTAAAACGTCACAAAAGCAAAACCAGCATTGTGCCATTATACAAAGTCTGCAGACATATACTGTCACTCAAATTTGAATATATCTTCAGGCAAGAGAGGATAAAAAGTGGGTAAGACGGTATATAAAAGGAAACTTCAGCTTTCCAGTTTGTTCCAGGGTCACCCACCTGCCTCTGGAGGCAGTGTGCTGGGCTTGCCTGCCGACAGCTGATGGCTAGCAACAAGCTGAACAGGCGGGGTGACCCAGTACTGCCTCTCACAGTGCCTCTAGCTTGGGGTCCACGAGTTGGTGATCTGGTCTAGTTTTAGTTGGAGACATCATACTGAAAGAAAAAACATGATACCTGTCTCTTCTCTAGATAGCCCAGAGCTTCATCCATCATCGCAGGCACTTAAAGAAAAAAAAATATTAAAAATTGCTTTGAAAATGACTTACCAAGCCACAGCACACTCAGTTTAGATATGAAAAAAAGTCCCCCAAATCTAACAAGCCCCACTGGGACTTCCCCCCAATGGCCACTACCATTCGGAATGTCTGTCTTTTGTTCACATTTTGCTCATTATTTCTCTAGAACACTTCAGCCCCACCTCACGAGGCTACTCTTTCTTGAATATTCATTTTCCCCTCTAATGAACTACAATTACCAACTATGCACTCACCACATCCCACATCTATTATTGTTCCAAAGACAGTAAAGTCAGGGAGCTGACTGGTTAGCTCAGTTGGTTAGAGCATGGTGCTGATAACACTAAGGTCCAGGGTTCAATCCCTGTACCGGCCGCTGCCACCAAAACAAAGACAGTGAAGTCAACTATCTTAAATTTCCTTATTCCAAATTGCCCTTTATTAAAAATCAAATAGAACTTACACCGTTCTTCTTCATTGTATGAAGGCACAACAACAGAAAGTTGTTTGGTAGGTGAGTCCCATATGCTGGGTAAAATTTCCTTCTGGCCTTTGGCATTTAAGAAGAACTTCTCTTCTTCATGTTGATGAAGTGGTGGTATTCTTGCAGCAGTTATAAATGCAACAATGGAAATCTAAAAGCAGATATGTAAAAAAGGAATCATGTTATGCTGATCTTTTTATATTTGTTGTGTTAGAATATATTATTTATATATATATTTTTCTTCTAGCAGAATATTCACTCTCAGTTTTTAGTTCATTAACAATGTTCTGGAAATGACTCAAAATTTGATGACAGTGAGTCCCTTAACTAGTTCCCTACTTATGAACTGATGACTCTTTTTTTCCATTAGTAAGGGGTTAATGCCTTAGAAGGTTCTTTGTCTTTTCCCACCTGTCATTCCCCAGGCCTTTATCATCCCATATCTGATACAGAACAGTTACTGCAAGGAAGTCCAGTCTACTCTTAGATGCCCAAACACCTAATCCTCAACAAAAATACACACACACACTCTGAGGTCCCATCCTTACCTGGAGCCCATATGTGACAAAGGACAAGTTCATATTGCCATTGGAATATGTGTGGTGAGGGCAGACCTCCTATTCCAGGACCAGACAGATCCAGGATATGAAGGGACTCACACAGTAGGAACCAGTAACGCTTAAGAATATGTTCTTGATACTTATCCCAAATTGTAGTTCAAA
The DNA here is from genome assembly GCF_000696425.1 of Galeopterus variegatus. NCBI lineage: Eukaryota > Metazoa > Chordata > Mammalia > Dermoptera > Cynocephalidae > Galeopterus > Galeopterus variegatus. The sequence goes on along the minus strand of NW_007729625.1, from coordinate 200,147 downwards.
TACAGCATTTTCTAGAGTAAAGTACCAAACTTGTAAGGCTCCTTTCCACATGCACTTAGGAGCTGGCTCTGAAAATAACCATTCTTTGTAACATCATTTCTATTGGTATAATTTCTGCTTTCAAAACAATCTACAAATTTTTAGAATGCTACTCATGTTTAATTTGATGACCATTTATAATATTTCACTGGGTACACACTGAATTTGAATGAGTCTGATTAGTATGTACATTGAGGCAGTATCCAGACTAGTGGTTAAGAATTCCTGTTCTGCACCTTAGTGTATAGATTGTGATTTCTAAATTCAATTTCCCACTAAAAGCAACCAGTGCTCCTGAGAGGATTGTTAATTCAGACATGGGCCAGGAAAGGTACGACAGTGGAATAGCATGTCATACCAGAATGCAAAGACATTACCAGTGATCATAGGGCTCTGCCAAAAGGACAAAGCAGTCAACTTGAAGAGGCTCCCAATGGCCTGTGATGGGAAGGTTTGAGAATCAAAAAGAATAATTATGGGTTGAAACACATGAAAAAAAATTTTAAATCATGAATTCATAATGATACTAAAAATAAAAATTGGTTAACTTTGTAAGATGTCAGGGAACCATTTCATTATTTAAAAAATCTGCCTTTTATATATGAAAGATATTTCAGGGTAACTGAAGAGCTGAGGACAAGATTTCTTTCATTGTAAAATTCTAGGCAATAAATAAGGAAAATTATACAATTAGAATACTCCACTCTGCAACCCAAAGTGAAATAAAGCATTTTGGTAATGATCATCAATGACTCCTAAAAGCATTAGGCTGATGACAAGCTTTATAACTGATGGGTCAGGCTGACAACAGCTGAACCCATATCTTAACACCAGAGAGAACCAGCCACTACATGCCTCCTGATGTGACACAAGAGAAAGCAGTAAGCATCACTCACACAGTTTTCTTAATTAAAAAACTCAAACACACATTTGATCAAGTCTCTAGATCCTAACTCCCAGTTTACAGGAATTCAGGGGACAGAGGAAGATGTTAAAAGGCATCAAGGGGATACAACCAGTGAAATTCAGATTGTGAGAAATTTGATAGGACAAATGACTACACTTATTAAAGACAAGGAAAAGAAAAAAAGGAGAAACTTGTTAATAGATTAAGAGATCTGAGATCTATCAACTGAGTGCAATGTGTGGCCCTTGTTTGGATCCTGATAGGAACTGAGACATGTACACCAAGACTTATGAGAAAACTGAGGGCATCTGAACTGATGGAGTATTTGAAATCACAGAATAATGTTTAAAATTAAAAAAAAAAATCTGTGATCACCTTGTTGTGGTCATATTTTTAAAAGAGGGTCCTTATCTTTTAGAAACAAATGCTGAGAATTTACAGATAAAAGGCTGTGTCTTGAATTTGTTTTAAAATAACTCAGAAAGGAGGCGGAGTGGGGAGAAAGTATGAGTGAAGGGTGAATATATGTGAGGTTTTTTTCATTTTGTTTTTTTTTAATGATTTCTTGCTCTGGCTTTAAAAAAAAAAGCTAAGCTCCACCACCTGTGTGACATCTGAATACATGAGTTTATTTACCAATCTGTTTTCTCACTAGTAAAGTGAACCAAGTGATAACATTTATTTCATAGTGTTATTCCAAAGATCAAATGAGACAATCCCTAGTAAACACTGAGTGCAATATCCAACATATAGTAAGAACTCAATATATGGTAACTCTTATTATCACTTCAAGATAGTGGGACCAAAATTAGTAGATGGAAAGAAATAATTAAGAACTAAATAAACAGAGACCAAAAGAATGATATAAAAGATCAAAAAAACAAGATATTGTGTTTTTTAGAAGATAAATAAAATAGAGAAGGCTTGGCCAGACTAAGAAAAAGAAGAGAGAAGACCCAAATAACAAAATTCAGAAATGAAAAAGGAAACATAACAACCGACACCACAGAAATACAAAGAATTATTAGAGACTATTATGAACCATATGCCAACAAATTTGAAAATCTGGAGGAAATGAGTAAATTTCTGGACACCTACAAACTACCAAGACTGAATCAAGAAGAAATAGAAAACCTGAACAGACCAGTAACAAGCAACAAGATTCACATATTAATCAGAAGTCTCCCAACAAAGAAAAGCCCAGGACCAGATGACTTCACTGCTGAATTGTACCAAACCTTTAAGGAAGAACTAATACCAATACTTTTCAAACTATTCAAAAAAGTTCAAACAGGTTATTCCTGCCAACATATACTACGAGGTCAACGTCACTCTGATATCTAAGTCAGACAAAGATAAAACAAAAAAAGAAAGCTACAGGCCAATATACTGGATAAATGTAGATGCAAAAATCCTCAACAAAATTTTAGCAAAAAGAATACAACAGCACATCAAAAAGATTACACACCATGATCAAGTGGGATTTATCCCAGGTATGCAAGGATAGTTCTGTTTGCACAAATCAATAAATGTGATACACCACATCAACAAAATCAAGGACGAAAGCCATATAATTATATCAATAGACACAGAAAAAACATTTAACAAAATTCAACATCCCTTCATGATAAAGACTCTCAACAAATTAGGTATAGAAGAAAAGTATCTCGATACAATAAAAGCCATATATGACAACCCCCCTGCCAACATTCTGAATGGGGAAAAGCTGAAAACTTTTCCTTTAAGAACAGAAACAGATAAGGATGACCACTTTCACCACTCCTATTTAATATAGTATTGGAAATACTACCCAGAGCAATCAGGCAACAGAAAGAAATGAAGGGCATTTAAATTGGAAAAGACAAAGTCAAATTTTCCCTGTTCACAGATAACATGATTCTATGTATAGAAAAACCAATAAACTCGGGCCGGCCTGGTGGCGCACTGCTACAGTGCGCCGCTTGGGAGCGCGGCGGTGCTCCCGCCGAGGGTTCGGATCCCACATACAGACCGGTTCCCGCTCACTGGCTGAGCGAGGTGAGGGCGCAACACCAAGAAAAACCAATAAACTCTACTAAAAAACTCCTAGAGCTGATAAAAGAATTTAGTAAAGCTGCAGGATACAAAATCAATAAACAAAAATAAGTGGCTTTTAATACGCCAACAACAAACAAGCAGAAAAAGAAATCAAGCAAGCATATGTACAATAACTACCAAAATAATAAAATACCTAGGAATAAATTTAACCAAGGTGAAAGATCTCTACAATGAGAACTACTAAACACTGCTGAAAGAAATTAAAGTGGACACCAAAAGATGGAAAGATATTCCATGTTCATGGACTGGAAGAATTAACATTGTGAAAATATACATATTACCCAAAGTGACCTAGATTCAATGCAATCCCCCATCAAAATACCAATGACATTCCCCACAGAAATAGAAAAAAAAATCCTAAAATTCATACAGAACAACAAAAGACCCTGAATAGCCAAAAAATAAAATAAAGCCAGAGGCTTAACAATACCTCATTCCAAATGACATAACCAAAACACCATGGTACTGGCATACAGACAGACATGTGGACCAATCGAATAGAATAGAGAACGCAGAAATCAATCCACATGCATATAGCCATCTGATCTTCAACAAAGGCACCAAGAACATACACTGGGAAAAGTATAGCCTCTTCAATAAATGGTGCTGGGAAAACTGGATATCCATGAAACTAGTCCCATACATTTCACCATATACCAAAATCAAACCAAAATGGATTAAAGACTTAAATATAAGACCTGAAACTGTAGAACTCTTAGAAGAAAACACACAGGAAACACTTCAGGATTTTAGGACTGGGCAAAGGCTTAATGAGTAAGTCTTTGAGTAAGACCTCAAAAGCACAGGCAACAAAAGGAAAAATAAACAAAAGCTTCTGCACAGCAAAGGAAACAATCAACAGAGTGGAAACACCCTAAACAATAGGAAAAAATACTTGCAAACTATACATCTGACAAGCGATTAATATCCAGAATATATAAGGAACTCAAACAACCTAACAATAAAAAAATAAATAATCCAATTAAAAAATGGGCAAAGGAGCTGAATAGACAGTTCTAAAAAGAAGACATTCAAATGGCCAGCAAATATAAGAAAAGATGCTCAACACCAGTCACCATCAGGGAAATGCAAAACAAAACCACTTTGAGATATCATCTCACCCTAGTTAGACTAGCTATTCTCAAAGAGACAGAGAATAACAAATGCTGGTGAGGATGCAGAGAACAGGGAACACTTCTACACTGTTGACAGGACTGTAAATTAGTACAGCCATTATGGAAAACAGTATGGAGGTTTCTTAAACACCTACCAATAGAACTACCATTCCCACTACTGGGTATACCCAAAGGAATATAAATCATCATGTTGAAGGGACACCTGCACTCCCATGTTCACTGCAGCTCTATTTACAATAGCCAAGATACGGAATCAACCTAAATGTCCATAGGCAGAGGACCGGATAAGGAAAATGTGGTGTCTCTCTCTTCTCTTCTCTTCTTCTTCTTCTTCTTCTTCTTCTTCTTCTTCTCTCTCTCTCTCTCTCTCTCTCTCTCTCTCTCTCTCTCTCTCTCTCACACACACACACACACACACACACACACACACACGCAGTGGAATACTACCTAGCCATGAAAAAGAATGAAATTCTGCCATTCGCGGCTACATGGATGAGCTTGGGAAAAATTATGTGAAACAAACCAGGCACAGAAATACAGCATATCCTCACTCATAAGTGGGAGGGAGGGAAGGAGGGAGGGAGGGAGGGAGGGAGGAAAGGAAGGAAGGAAGGAAGGTCACAATAATGCATTGAACTTTCAGAAAGAGAGTACAGAACTGTGGTTACTAGAGGTGGGAAGGGGGGAGGTTGTGTTAATGGACACAAGGAATGACGTTTTGTAATAATGAACATGCTAATTATTCTGATTTGATCGTGACATATTGTACACAGGTATTGATATTCAACTCTGTATCCCACAAATATGTTTAATCAATTATTTTTGAATTAAAATAAAAGACAGTGAGATCAAGTACTCTCAGGACAACCTTATAATGTACACATTTAAATCTGTGCAACAGGTTCAACGTAAGGCAGCTTCTCCAAACTAGGATTGTGTCAAACTCTGCCACACCAAAAACCTGAAATCTCAAAATACTACTAAGAAAAAGAGAGGACTCCTTTTCACCCAGACATATAGCAACAAAGAAGTCAGGATGCATTGCTATTTCTCTATCCAAACTGTTCCTAAACTTCAAAATTTACAAACCTTCTGGGATGATGGCAGAATGGTCTTCCTAGCAGTGCAGTCTAGGCGGCTAATCTGAATGTCAAGAAGCTGAAATCCTCTCCACTTAATAATTTAATGGCAGGCTCATTCCGAATTATAGGGAAGAGAGTTCACTTGGCAAATTTTCTATCACTTACGGATCAGCAAGTGTTTGCAATGTTTTTGTGTTTCCCCAGATTAATGGCAAAGAAAATCCGACTTTGATTTATATTATTTTGCCTCCTTTAGAGGCAGTAAATTCAGGGTGTCTAATTCTGGAACACAAGGACACAAGGACCCCCCCCCCCCCAACATATTGTAACATAACAAGGCCTGGGCCTTTCTTGCTCACCCTGCGTCCCTACTGGGTCTTACTGATCCAGTGATTTATTACAGTCTGAAACAGATGGCTCCTGTCAGTGCTCCGTCACCACTTTCTATTTGCTTAACCACATCAGGAAAAGAGACAGTCTAGAGAGCACACCCCATCTGGGGGCTCAAGACCTCCCCGGATGGCGCGACAACTGCAGAGGCTGCGGGCCCGGAAGGAAGCCTGGGAGAGGTCGAGGCTGACAGGCCGGGTGGGCTGGGGGCCCGGGGACCAGGCGAGAGTGAAGCGAGGATGGAAGGCTGGGAGGGCGCGCCCCAATGTGAAAAAAAAAAATCACAAGCTTCTGGACACATAGGAAGATAAGGTTCCAAAAGAGAAATAAAAGGCCGAAGAAAAGGGAAGTGAAATAGCAGGCGAGGAGATTGCGGGGTCAAGAATTTGGGGGAAGCTGGGTGAAAGGGTCACGTTCAAGAGCGGCAGCGTGGAGGATGGGGACGCCTGGAGAGCCGCAGTCTCCAGGAGGACGCTGAGCCCAGGCCCGCGCCGGACCCCAACCCCTGTCCTCACCAGTACCAGGGCTGCGGCCGCCAGCGCTGCGCCCAGCACTGCCAGCTGTAGCAGGACCGGAGCCATCGTCCATGCCGGGCCGCCGCCTGTCCTCTCCCGCGCCTACACGCACGCGGAAGCGCCCGCCAGCCCCGCCTCCGCCTCCAGAGAGGCCGCGCGGCCGGGCGCCCGCCGCCCACAGCGCCCCCGCGCGGCAAGACGAAGAACACGCAGCTGTCGCGCGCGGGGCGCTCAGTCCGTGCGGAAGCAGGCGCTAGTTACAACAGGGTTGCCAGATTTAGCAAGATGCAAGAGGTCCACTTAATCTGAATTTCAGGTAAACAACTAATAATTATTTAGCCTTACTGAGATATAATCCACATGCGATACAATTCACCCATTTAAAGGTATCTGCTCTATTACATTAATTATTAAAAATTGTGATAAACAAAATTTGCCATTTTAACCATTTTAAGGGTACAATATAGCGGCATTAATTACATTCACACTGCTGTACCACCATCATCACTATCTATCTTTAAAGCTTTCCCTGCTCCCCCTGCCACTGGTAACAACTAATAACATGCACTATTTGGGGGATACTCATACTAAAAAATTACTCTTTATCTGACATTCAAATTTAATTGAGTGTCTTGTATTTTATCTGCCAACCCCACCTGGAGGCAAGGTAGAAGCCTTGAGCCACGACACAGTATACAACACTCGCTGCTCCTTTAGAGGCAACTCAGGACCTGCGACGTGTAACCTGGTGCGGATAACGAACGCACAGAAAGTTCACGGTTCTCAGGCACTGGAGCAGGGCGCCCTTTACCTGGGGAGAGGCAAGCCCAGGGCCCAGTCTAACACAGAGGCGGCAGAAGGACGCAGAAACATTTGAGAAATGCTCCAGACGCAATACTTGACTCTTTGGTATCAACCCTGCGTTCTCCTAGACTGTTACTCTGAACTCCCAGCCTTTTTGTAAAGAGGAACACCCCGTCACTTTTCTAGTAGCAGATTCGTCAAAACACGCCCAAGGAAAGGAAACGGAGAGGGGCGTCTGGCTAGAGAAGGTCGAGGCGCAGGCGGGTCGGGGACCACCCCAGCCGCCTCCCCTCCTTCGGCGTCTCCCGAATCAGGACCGGGTCCTGGCCGTCCGTGTGGAAAGTGCGGCGCAGGCGCAGGCGCGCGGGCGGGAAGATGGCGGCTGGGTTCAAGTGAGTGTTGGCGGCGGTGGGTTGAGTTGTGTACACTGGCAGATGGCGGCTTCCTTTAAACCTTGGTTGGGATTTTCTTACGTAGAGGCCGAGTCCGCCAGGGTCCCACTTTTCTTGCCCGCCGAGGCTGGCGACGGACGGGAGGACCTGGAGGTGGTCGTAGTGAAAGGAAAGGGGCTTCTTCCGAGCAGTGACACGGGCGACGAAGGGACTGTGTGTAAGGGTTCTGTACCCAGTGCGAACCCTCGTGAGCTTGCTGTGTAGTGAACGTGCAGTCTCAGGAGATACAGTTGTAATCTTTTGAAGATTGTTGCCTTAGAAGCAAAAGCCGCCCTGCTTTCCCTCTGGCGTACTTTATTTCTAAAACGATTGCGCCTCGTTCGGAAGGCTTAAAGCCTTTTTTGGTGCCTTTCTCGTGAAGCCTATGGACTTTATTAGGGTAAAGTTATTAAGTGGATAAATAGGATTCCAAAGGAAACCAATTATGTCGAAATAGTTATCTATGTGTACAGACTCCGAATTCAAGATTAGTAAAAATATTACTCATATACTTGTTTTAAAATTAACTTTCTTAATCTAGTGGTAAGGGTAGTACTGTTAACTCTTGGAATTTCAAAGTAACAATGAGCCTGAACGTAAAAACAAAAACATTTATGTTTCTGTGGTTGTTAAAGTTGCAGGTACTGCTAAATATTATAATGGCTTACTGCCTACAGTCATAATTGAGGAATATGCTAAATTTCAGTTACAGTGAAAATAAAGATGTAATTTTTTTCATCATCACTAGGTTAAGAATCCCTGCTTCAGAGCAAGAATGACATGATCTGGATTAATCCTCTTTCAAAGATGTCAGTGAGCTTTGGACTACAGTCCTCTAATTGGTCGTCAAGAGTTAAGGATAGCAATTGAATGTGATTGCTACTGCAAGGGAATCTACTTTTTATGATTGCTTATAAGTGTCAACACAAACATCAGAATTCATGAACGAAACTCTGTTACAAATTTTGGAGATTTATGCTACATTACTACACTCTTAACATCTTTGCCAGTTTCTGGATTTGTAAGATTCATTCACTTACCTCAGATATATTTTTAATATGTATTTCAGAACCGTGGAACCACTGGAGTATTACAGGAGATTTCTGGTGAGTAAAGGTGGTTATGTACATATTATTCCTTTTTTTTTCTTTTTTGTGACCGGTAAGGGGATCGCAACCCGTGGCTTGGTGTCTCCCGCACTGCGCTCAGCCAGTGAGCGCACCGGCCGTCCCTATATAGGATCCGAACCCGCGGCGGGAGCTGCCTGGCACTCCCAGCACGTCACTCTCCCGAGTGAGCCACGGGGGTCTGCCCCATATTATTCCTTTTGATAACAATATCATTTGCTTCTTTCAAAAACAAATTTCAAGTAATTTAAATGAATTCATTTGAATTAACAAGGTTGAATTCGTATAAATTACTTTAAGTTTCCCCAAGTGTGTGTAAAATATATGTGTAGATGTAATCTGTTTTCATATAAACAAACATTTATTTAGAAAGAGAACTGCCGTCCTGATGGAAGAGAACTTGGCGAATTCAGACCTACAACTGTCAACATAGGTGAGGATATATTTCCCAGTTTCAACTTGACTTTCCCAAGTTTTAGTCTCTGAACCACTTACACAATTTTTCAGCTAAATTTTACCAAATTTTTCTCAGGAATTTGATGATTTTGTCAGGAGATTTTTATCTGTATAACAGCCCTGTGGTTGAATGAAAAATGATTAACTCAAATTCAAAGACAGATGAATAATTCTAAAAATAATAATTTTAAATAGTTTTACCATTTTAAAATCAATGACTTGAACTTGGAATTTTCATAAGCAATTGATGTGTAGCAAACTAAAACATATTATTATGTAGATAATTTTATAGCTGTTTTCCTTTTATGGACTTGTCATTTTGCTTAAATACTTATCTTTTCAGGTTCAATTAGTACTGCAGATGGTTCTGCTTTAGTGAAGTTGGGAAATACTACAGTAATTTGTGGAGTTAAAGCGGTAGGTTTAATATAAGTCCTATTGAGATCTGAGTTACCACATTAGCTTCATATATGCATTAGATTGTAATTAGATTGATTAGGCAGTCAGGTGTCAGTTTTTTAGTATTTGTTTTAATTTCTCAAGAGCTTTTACCTATGATATTAGATAATAACAGCCAAGTTTTAATGACTCTTTAATTATGATTTATGAACATTTGTCAAATGTACTGAAATGAAATAACTTTTTAAATCATCATCACCCTTAATTTTTAAGAAGTTTGGTTATATCATTTGAGAAATTAAAAGATTTTTGGTGACATCCTTTTAGCCAATAAGGTGTAGAAAATTGAAATTATTCAAAAGAAAAGTTTGAGGGAATAATAGCTGCTATTTACTGAGGACCTGTTATGTTCCAGGCACCTTACTAGGTGCTTTACAAAATTATTCAAACTAAATCTTCAAAACAGTCATGTTTTTTCTGTCTCCTGTTTTATGATGAGGTTAATTATCTTGTCCAGGTACCCAAGGCTCATAAGTAGAATTTAGACACAAATCTGACTCCAAACCTTATGCTTTTTTGACTACACCACACCCTGTGTTACTTATGTTCAGATTCTTCCTCGGTAAAGCTGGGGTGATGTCTAGCAGTAAGATTTGAGCTCTTATTCCTTGCTAGGTTTTATGCTAGAGACTTCATGGCATTAACTTATTTGCCCCTCATTAACAGTCCCTAGAAGTAGCCACTATTATTATTCCTCCCATTTGACACATGAGGAAGTTGAAGGTCAGATAAAGGTTAAATAACTTGCCCAGTGTCTCAGCCAGTAAGTGTGGGTCTGATATTTGAACTGGCATAGTGACTGTAGAGCCTTTGCTCTTGACCACTAAACCAGCAGTTCCTAAATCTGGCTATGTCAGTTTCACTTGGGATTAAATTCAGATTCTTAGCTACTGAATCAGTAGAAGGGATGGTGGGACAGAAACCCAATTAATATTTTTAAAAATATCCCCAGGTAATCTTGATGAATAGCACTACAATGTAGTCCATAATATTATACTGCCTTCTTACCTTGCAGCTATTGTATCAGTGCCAGTGTCCTTGGAGTCCTTGACACAATTTTCCAAGCAAAGGATGTAGTTATTTAGCTTAGTTATTTAGCTAAGATGGTCTTTCACAGAGCCTTACATAACTGATTGGTAAAATGTCTTCACAAATTTTTAGTAGCTTCTTTCACTAGGAAACATTTGTTTCTATAGGAATTTGCAGCACCACCAGCAGATGCCCCTGATAAAGGATTTGTTGGTAAGTTAAATGATTTTGTAATTTTCATACACATGCTCTAACACATTGAATACTATTAATTGTAGTTAAGACCTAGTAGTTGAATTGAAATAAAGAAGAGAATTATTCCTAACATTCAGAAATAAATATACAGGTATGAAGCACATTCCCCATGTTTTCTGTATACATGTTAGCAGATGATAGACTAATAGCAAGATATGGAATTTCATAATTTGAACCTTTATGAAACTTGGTTGATTTTTGTTTATACATTTAGATATCATCAACCAAGAAAGTAGAACTTTTTAAATCAAAGTGCTGTCACTGCAAACATTTCTGTTTCCATAAAGATTCTTTGTTTTATACCACTGCAATTTTTTTCCTTGTCTTGGGCCATCTGTTCTTTATGGTAGGAACCAACATATTTTTTTTAAAGATGACCGGTAAGGGGATCTTAACCCTTGACTTGGTGTTGTCAGCACCATGCTCTCCCAAGTGAGCGAACCGGCCATCCCTATATAGGGATCCGAACCCATGGCTTTGGTGTTATCAGCACTGCACTCTCCTGAGTGAGCCACAGGCCGACCCTAAGCCAACATTTTTATTTATTTTTTTTCTTTTTGTCTTTTTTCGTGTCCGGCAACGGATCGCAACCCTCAGTGTCGCACCCGTACCGGACCGGGACCAGCAACGGGATCGCAATCTTCGGTGTTGCGCCCGCACCTCGCTCAGCCAGTGAGCGGGAACCGGTCTGTATGTGGGATCCGAATCCTCGGCGGGAGCGCCGCCACGCTCCCAAGCGGCGCACTGTAGCAGTGCGCCACCGGGCCGGCCCCAAAGCCAACATTTTTAAAATGCAGAAAACCACTGGGCATGAGCAGAGGGACTATCTTCTGTTAGATATTGAGGTATTTTTGAAAGAAATCAGGAAAACTTTTGTGAAGGATTTAGGAGGACTGAGGCCTAATATAGATTTTAAAATATTGAGAATAAAGTCAGAAGAATATAAATTTCATTTTGTCTCAGTCTGGGAGTCTTACAAAGACCAAAAAGAATGTAATTGTAATATTACAGTGCTTTCCATTTGGAAAAGCCTGTCCATGGCCACAGTCGCCTTTGTGGACTGATAATACCTTTATCCCTTCAGTAAACAAGAAGGTGAAGTTTATTAGTTCATAGCTGTCAGAGTGTTTCTTTCAGTTCCTAATGTGGATCTACCACCCCTGTGTTCATCAAGATTTCGGTCTGGACCTCCTGGAGAAGAGGCCCAAGTGGCCAGCCAGTTCATTGCTGATGTCATTGAAAAGTAAGACCATCGTGATAAAATTTTAACATCATTCATTTTAAGAGAGTTTTTGACATTTCATTTACTGTGCTTTGTCATTAAATCAAGTTCACAGATAATTCAGAAAGAGGACTTATGCATTTCTCCAGGAAAGGTAAGAGGAATAGAGAAGCTATGAGCTTTTATTAATTCTGAAGTGTTTTTTGTGGGGAAAAGTGAACAGGGAAATTAAAACAACCACAGTAGCCTTAAATATGGATGTCTTACAGATTTAAGGTGGAATTTAGTTAAAAAAAAAATCAGTCTTATTCTGTAATTATCTAAACTATGTAGTTCATAAAAAGCAAACAAGTTTGACTAACTTATTACCTGTCTGGGTCTACCTTTTAAGCCAAGGTAATTTTTTCTCCCTTAGCTTTGAGAGTTATTTTTTAGTCCTTATAGAGATTAATTTCTGATTGTGCTAATAACGTGTAAAGTGAATCCACATGGTAGATTCTAAAAGTCTGTTTAAAAACTTAGAACTGTTGATTAGAACCTAGAGAAGCTTTTCCTATTAGATTATATACTGTTTTATTAGCACTGTAGAACCTAAATATTTTATGTACCAAGGTTTCTGTGTGAAAGTACATTTGAGTTTTCAGCTAGGGCTTTCCAAAACATTTTCCTCTTTTGCTAACCTAGCAACAAGAATGGCTATTCCTTCTACATCTATAGGCTCCTTGTTGAGGGCAATGGAAATGTTCACCACTTGTGAGCTTTGTAGTTAAAAGCATGCTTTCACTAAACTTGTCCAGTTTTTTTGTTTTCTACTTAGTAATGGTAAAGCATTGTTTAAAGTTTTTGAGCCTTGAAGCATATCTTGTCTAACCAAGGGTTTTGTGGTTAAGTCTAAGCAAATAGCATGTTCTACCCATTGGAAGGCTCTAATTTTTTTTTGTGTTAAATCTGTTTTAGCTTGCTTGGGTTCTATACTGTGATCTTATTTGCTTAGACTATGATGGAAACATTTTGGATGCCTGCACATTTGCTTTGTTAGCGGCTTTAAAAAACGGTAAGCCACCCTAATAAAAGGCAGTGTTCCTACTAATGGGTCAGACTGTTTTTAGTTTTGTGACACTTTTAATGCACATTTGCTCAGTAAACTTTAAAAAAAATTTTAAGATTTAGCTGTCATTCATATTAATGAACATAATACCAACATGAACACAATCCTGACATGACTTTCCAAATATATTTGGATGTTTTTTCTCCAACTGAATGCCTTTTAGAGTATCACCTTGACTGTACCCATCTATTTGAGTTACAGTCCTCTAAGTTTTTTAGTTTTTTTTTTTTTTAAAAGATGACCGTAAGGGGATCTTAACCCTTGACTGGCGTTGTCAGCACCATGCTCACCCATCGAGCTAACCGGCCATCCCTATATGGGGTCTGAACCCGTGGCCTTGGTGTTATCAGCACCACACTCTCCCGAGTGAGCCACGGGCTGGTCCCGGTCCTCTAAGTTTTTATGTGATGTTGCCAAAAGGAGTAGAATGGATTCTTTTATTTTTACTGTAAGACTGTATTCACTTTTAATAGTAAAGTTTCTTAGTAAGGAATGTGGGTAGACTGATTTGTTATGGATTTCAGTGGTTTGTGCATATTCCTTATCACTGCATTGCTGAATTAACAATACACCTAGCTAACTGGAGGTAGAAAATACAGTTAGAATAGCAGTAATACAGAGTATAGTTGTTAAAGCAAGGACTTAACTTTTGAGTCCTGGTTCTACGACTCTGTGCTAACTTTGTAAGTACTAACTTTGTACTAACTTTGTAAGAGTGTTGATAATTAAATGAATTAATACAATGAAAATGTGAAAAATGCTTAAAGCAGTACCTGGCATATAGAAAGTGGCTACACACGTTAACTATTAATTCTTAATTTTGATTTCTTAAACTTTTCTTAAAAAATGAAGTGCGAGGCAGGAATGTCAGATGTTCTGAAAAACAATGTTTATATCCACTAAATTGTTCTAAGTTACTTTTTTAAAGAGAATGTTCTGGATGAGTTAAATACAGGGAAAAGTGAAAGCACACAAACTTTTTTACTTACACTAGAGTGAGAGACTTACTTTACATATTTCCCTTTTTCCAGTACAGTTACCTGAAGTTACTATAAACGAAGAAACTGCATTAGCAGAAGTTAATTTAAAGAAGAAAAGTTATTTGAATGTTAGAACTCATCCAGTTGCAACTTCCTTTGCTGTGTTTGATGAGTAAGTTAATCAAATGTATAAAAAGTCTATATTTAAGGTAACATATTGTTATTTAGCTTTTAACTCTTCAGGAAGTGCTTAAGATGACCATATATCCTTGTTTGCCCTGGACATATGAGTTTACATCTGTTGTCTCTGCACAATTATTTCTAGTCAACCCTTCCACTTCCATAAGCATCCTGATTTAGATGATCAATTCAGTGCTTACCTTACCTTGGCTTACTTATTCCTATGTAATGTTAATTTTTCATTCTTTTACTAAATATTTACCTGAAGCTGTCTTCAATATTTGCCAAGGATTGTATATTCACAAATTGAAAAGCAAAGTTTCTTATAAGTATTAGATTTTAGGTTGCTATTAACTTTTCTGGTTTCCTACCAGTTCTCTATGGCTCTCATATCTTGTATCGATACTTAAGATAAAATAAAAGTAGTTATGTTTAGTATTCTTTTAAAGTAAAATTTGTTCATGGATTGGTAACTTAGACTTTTTTTTTTTTTTAATAGCACTTTGCTCATAGTTGACCCTGCTGGAGAGGAGGAACATTTGGCAACAGGAACCTTAACAATCGTAATGGATGACGAAGGCAAGCTCTGTTGTCTTCACAAACCAGGCATGTTTCTACCACTTCTTTCCTAAGCATATGTAGATGAAAACCCAGTGTGAGCTTTATCTGAGGGAGGGCCAAATGGAATGTGGGATGTTTTATTGTTTACCTAATATAAGTTTATTGTAGTTTCTTTACTACCTCAAATTCCTTACATTTTTACATTGTATACAGTCAGTGGTTCTTAAAATTATGGGATACATCAGAATCACTTGGAGATGTTGTTAAAACATAACTTGCAAATATTGAGATCATACCACTGATTTACATTATCTTTTTTTTTTTTAACATGACATTAATGTTTTACAAAGTTTATCTGAAAGATTATTGGCACAATAATTTTTCAGGAGGAAGTGGGCTGACTGGAGCTAAACTTCAGGACTGTATGAGTCGAGCAGTTACAAGACACAAAGAAGTAAAAAAACTGATGGATGAAGTAATTAAGAGTATGAAACCCAAATAAACAGCCACATTTTCAAAACAGACTTGTAAAAACTGTATTTGTTACACTGTGCACAAACCTTTTATACTAAATAAATATCAAACTACATTCTTCTGAAAGATGTTTCTAGTATTTTTTAGGTCACTTTCATATATATTATGTGCAGAGAAACCATTTTTAAAAAGCAATGACTTGGGTAAACCATACCTAATTTGTTAAACATTTCCCTGTTTTTATTTAAAAATCACAGGGTTGTGCTTCTGTATAAAGTTTTGTACATCTAGCAATGTAAAATACTGACATTAGAAAACAAAAATGAAGTAGAAATTCAATCCTGATTCATTGTTCTTGTGTTTTTAAAAAAAAAAAGACAAAAAAAAAATAATAATGTAAGACTTAGAATTTTGGAGTGGCTGGCGTGCCTCTCTTCATTTTACTTTTTGACTGGCTGCCTGTATGCCGATGACGATGTAGCTGAGCTGTTTGTGCTGCTGCTGCTGCCATAGCCATTTGATGCTGCAAGAATCGCAACTGCTGCAAAAGGGAAGGGAAAAGAAATCAGGTTATGACTGATGCAGGAAGGTGTGGAAAGGTGCTTTTCCTGAGCGTGATGAAAACAAAACTGAAAGGGAGAAAGCACCAAGATAACAAAAAGGGACTATACCACATTGAGACAATGCACAATCAAACAGCACCAGTGGCACAGAAGCCTGCTGAGGGCTTTAAAAATGATTCTTGGCAAACTTCAAAATTATTTCTGTTACTTTGCCCTGCCAGTCTGTACTGTAGTAACTCAGCAACTTCAGTTACCATTTTGTTGTATGATAGTTCATAGCAATATAAAACCACCCTGAATATCAAGTTAATCAACTATAATATGCTGACTTTCCTTCCTAAGATAATTGTATGACATTTTTCTAAATAAACAGGTATGACATTTGCTAATAGGAACACTTTCCTACAATACAATATTAGAAAGTTAACAATTGGCACTTACAATTATCTGTTTCAAAATATACTGAAAACTAGAAAAATATATGTTAATGTGCCACCGGCACTTCATGAAAGATTTTGATTAGTAAGAGAGTAGGGCTTAAATGTACAAAATATATTCAGCGCTCCAAGTTGACTGGCTAAAATGTCAGGCTTTTAAAATTTGCTAAATTTTTACCAATTACTGTATAGTCTTAAAAGACAGTTAAATAAAACTAAAGCAAGGTATCTTGAGGTACTTTTGGAGCTGAATATCTTTAAAAATGTAATCAGAGTGAAGTTGCTGGATTACTTGTATCTGTTGCTGCTGCTGTTGAAAGGCAGAGGAGAGCTGGAATCTCTGCTGAGGAAGGCTTTGCTCAGGTCTGTTCTCGGCAGAGCCAAGCTGAGACAACACTACAGAGAGGAGAAGGGGAAAGCAGGCCAGTCAAAAAGTTGAAGGCTACCAGGGTTAGAAAAGGACAACACAGAAAATGAAATAATAGAAAAGTTAGCAGTATGATTAATCTTAAGTATCAAATCACAGACATTTCAGAATAAATTTAGTACAGTCTCCTGTTAGTTGAGGGACCACTGAGTACGGAAATTTCTGGACATGGTAAGGGAAGGGAGTGCACGTGTGCCAAAGCACTATATATCCCTTTTGTATCTCAGTGAAATTTGATACTGGTGCTACTTTGTTTAGAAGACTTTCTTGTACAATATAAAACAGTACATTATTTTTAAAACATAACCAACAAAGTAGGAAAAGGGGGATGGAAGAAATCCAAACTCATAATGACAAAACTGGTACACAGACAAGCACTTTAAACAAAAGGTGTTGGACTGATTATCAGACTATTCTATTAAGAAGAATAGTGAACTGAGACTGCATTACTACTTTTTGAGCCAAGTAAGACCATAGTAATCAATTCATCCTTATCACTGTACAGATGATGGAAGTTGAAGGCCTACAGGGTTTGAGTGACTCAAAGTGTAATTATTGGCAAGTCTGGGGCTAGGAACATTTTCATCATTTTTCAGCCTAGAGTTCTTTCCACTAAGTTACACTACAGCTATTTTAGGTAATTTATAACTTGTGTGGTAAAGGTATATAATAAATTTCCATTTGGGAATTCACTAGCTCTAAATGTAAAAATCACTTATTTCCAAAATAAAGACTTTGATTATTCTATCCTAAAGGATTTCTAAATTCAGACACTGGGAGCCGTATAGGAATCTAAAGCCATCACAGCAAGCTCACAGTGATAACTCAAAATGTTGACATGTTCACTCATTCAGTCCTCAAACTCTATCACAGCTTTCTTATGTGGCTTACTGATTTTAATTAAATGTGAAATTACAATAATTGTCTTCTATTGACAAGATAATATTCATTAAACGTAAATGTTTGGTTCACAATTTACTGATGAGCAGTTATTTAGTTCGATCTGGTTTTTAACAAATGATAAAAATGGCTTGCAGAAGTTAAGCTACTGGCCATTAAGATTTAAGTCATGCAACTACAAGCTACCAGAATGAGACAAAGGATTATGCAATTTAGAAAAATGCAGTTTCAATAACCCAGGAAAACTGAAGAGTTAATATTATTTAAGGTAACTATTGGCAATCATTGAAAACAGCTTTGGTAGCTTCCTAGTAAGCTGGATAACTAAAATTTTGCCAGTAAATTGCAACATGAGGAAAACACAACTGCTGCAAATGTAAGAAAAAGCTCTTTTAATTAATCAACTGTCAAATTAATGAAAACATCTCAGCCATCAGTTAATTTAATAGTTCACACATTAAATACAACTTTACTTTCTACTGATTACTGCTTGCAAAGGAAGGAAAACAATATAATTTAAATAGTCAGATCTCAAATAGATTACATACTTTTAGTAAATTCAGCACATGAGGTTATGAAGATACCTACCAGCTGCCTGTGACTGCATAAAACTTCCTACTCCAGTAAGATTAATAATAGCAGCTTGTTGAGCAGATAAGGCCTGTTCTTGACTGGTTGAACCTTGTTCAGAAACCTGAATAAAAAAGTAACAAATGACTTATACAAAAAGAAAAAACAATTTTGAGTTGGTGAAAAGAATATTTTTTCCTGTACGAGAAAAAAAAAAAATCAACATTAGACTAGGTCTTATAAAAAGAATAACATAAAGAAAAGACTTCAAAGGTATTTAAAATTAGCAAGAATAAATTAATGGTATTTTGAAAAAACTATTTTTCAGGATTGAATCTATATTTATTATTTAATGCTACATTATTACTCCCTAAGGCTTTTATAAAGCTTCATTAAAACAAATTTTTAGGGGCTGGCTGGTTAGCTAACTTGGTTACAGTGCAGGGTTGGTAGCACCAAGGCTGAAACCAAAAAAAGAATAATAAAGAAAACAATTTTTTAAAGCTTAAAACACCTTCTACAACACACTACTGAAACTTCTTGTCAGCAGAGTAAGTCAGAAAAAGGAAATAAAAGGCATAAAGGAAAAATGTCCTCATTTGCAAATGTCTATGTAGATAATCCCAAGGAATTTACAAAAAAGTATCTAGAATTATTAAGTTCAGTAGGATTGCAGAATTCAAGACCAACATACAAAAATCCACACTATATTGTAAAAATGAACACGTGGAAACCAATTTAAAATTAAAACCATTTATAATTGCTAAAACAAAAAAAAAAGAAAAAAAACCTCGCATATAAACATAACAAAACATACATAAGACTCATACACCGAAAACCACAAAATGTTGATTTTGGCCTCAACAGACATATACTATGTTCATGGACTGGAAGACTAACATAATAAAAATGGCAATTCTCTCCCAAACTGATCAATATGTCTAACTCAATTTCTTTAAAAATCCCAGGAATATTTTTTGTAGATACAGTATAGACAAGATAATTCTAAAATTCATATGGAAAGGAAAAGAATCTAGACTAGCTACAATAATTTTGAAAAAAATAAAGTGGGAGGAATCTCTGCCCAATTTTAGGACTTACTACATAGTCTACAGTGATCAACTCAGGGTGGTATTGGCTGAGGGACAGATACATGGATCAATGAAACAGAACAGAGAACTCAGAAACAGACCTGCACAAACATAGCCAACTGACTTTTCACAAAGGTGCAAAAGTAATTCAGATAAGGAAGGACAGCTTTTTCAAAAAATGATGTGGGAACAATTAAATATTCATAGCAAATGAAAAAAAAAAAAAACAAACCCACCTGGACCTAAGCTGCAGAACTTATACAAAAATTGACTGAAAATGGATCACAGATTTAAAATAGAAAACTGTAAAACTGCTGAATGACCAACCATGTTTTCAGCAGAAAGAAAGAAGAAAAAAAAGAAAAAATCAATAAAACTGTTAGAAGAAAACAGGAGAAAAATCTCTGGGACCTAGGACTAGATAAAGCAGATTCAGATTCCATAAAGAAAAGAAATTGTTAACTTGGACTTCATCAAAATTAAAAACTTTTGCTCTGCAGAAGACATCCTTTACTACCACCTAAAATAGTATCTGAGATAACATTTTAGTATATAAGCCAAACATTTTAAAAGTTACATTTATCTTGAGAGGACCTCCTTGGATGTAGAAAGAAATTGCACAGAAGAGTACAGAGCCTGACTGACAGAACAAGACACTCTTCAACTTGGAACCCAGTACATGAAATGAATGGAAAAAAGCAGACCACAATTATAAGACAAAAGAAAAACCCCCAAATGCAAAAAAAAAAATAGCTGATACAAATTTCCTCCTAAAAACACCCCATAAAGCTAAAGAAGATTATAAGACAACACAATAAGTGGAATTAAATATTCATAAACAAGCTGGAATGATGAGAATACACATAGAATATGAAATACAAGTAATAAGAAATAAAAAGACAGGTTAAAACTAAAAGGATAAAAAAAGACATACTATGCTAACATCAACCAAAAGAAAGAAGCAAAAAATATTAATATTACTAGAGATAAAGAAGGTCATTTATTAATGATGGGTGAACTGATGAAGGACATAAAAATCCTAAATGTTTATACATCTAACAATACAGCTTCAAAAAAATAATCTTCAGCAACACCGACAGAACTAAAAAGACAAACAGAACTTTCCGGTTTTGGTTGGAGACCTTACACTTCTCTCAATGACTGATAGAACGTGTATAAAGAAAATCAGTATGGATGTAGAAGACCTGAACAACACCATCAAACGTGATCTAGCTGATATAGAACACTCCTAATAGCAGAATACACATTTTTTAAAGTGTATGTGGAATATTCACCAAGACAGAACATATTCTAGATCATAAAACAAACCTCAATAAACTTAAGAACTGAAAATATGGTTTCAGACCATGGCAGATTTAAACTAGAATTCCAGAAAGTTACCTGAAAAACTCTCAAATATTTGGAAATAGAACAACACACTTCTAAATTATTCATTTAAGAGGAACTTACAAGAGACATTAAAAAATTCTATGGAATGAAAATGAAGTCACAACATACCAAAATTTGAAGAATGAAGCTTCAATAGGACCGAGAAAGATATGTATAACATGAAATGTTTATTTCAGAAAAGAATGGCCTCAATCTACTCATCTAACCCTCCACTTTAGGAAACTAGAAAACTAACAACAACAAAAAAAACCCCAGAATACAAAAAAACCCATTGGGCTGGCAGGTTAGCTCAGGTGGTAAGAGTGCAGTGCTGATAACACCAAGGTCAAGGGTTTGGATCCCTGTATCAGCCAGCTAGGGAAAAAAAAAAAAAAAAAAAAAAAAAAAAAAAAAAAGGAAGCAAACTAGGAAGCTATAATCCAAGAAAATGTCCCAGAAATAAAGATGACCTGAATCTCAAATTAAAAGGGGTCACAGGAAAGATATGGAACGATCAATTCTGACACATATCCAAGTGAAAATATTAGAAATATTAGACTTTAAAGATAAAAACGAAACCTTCAGGGCCTCTAGGCAAAATGGTTAAATAAACAAACTTGTAAAAGCAAGATAATCAGACCGGCATGAGACTTCTCAAAAACATACAAAGCAAGTCAACAATGGAAAGCATTTTCAATAAATTTAAGGAGAGAGACCTAAAACTATAGAACTCTTAGAAGAAAACATAGGGAAAAAAGCTTCATGACACTGGATTCAGCAATGATTTCTTTAATATGACACCGAAAGTACAGGCAACAAAGGTAGAAATAGGTAAAATGGACATCAAAATTAAAAACTTCTGTGCAAAGGATACAATCAAGAGTGAAAGAGGCAAGCCATGAAATGGGAGAAAATATTTGCAAATCATACATCTGATATATATGTATATAAAGAATGAATAAAGAACTCCCACAACTCAACACAAAAAACCAACCACCACAATTAAATGGGCAAAAGACGGGAGTAGGTGTTTCTCCAAAGAAGATATATAGAAACAGCCAAAAAGCATATGAAAAGATGCTTCACATCACTGACCATTAGGGAAATGCAAATCAAAACCACAATCAGATAATTACCTCACACCCATTAGGACGGATGCTATAAAAACAACAACAAAAAACAGAAAATAAGTGTTGGCAAGGATTCAGAAAAACTGGAACTCTTATGCACTGTTGGGGAGAATGTAAAATGGTGCAGCTGTTATGAAACAGTATGGTGCTTCTCAAAAAATTAAAAATACTGTAGAATTGTCATATGATCCAACAATCCAACTTCTGAGTATATATCCAAAAGAACTGAAAGCAGGGTCTTGAACAGATAATTGTACATCCTTGTTCACAGCAGCATTATTCACAATGGCCATAAGGTGGAAGCAACTCAAGTGTCCATTGATAGATGAATGAATAATAAACAAAATGTGGTATATATAAGTATTATTGAGCCTTAAGAAGCAAGGAGTTTCTGACACATACTACAGCATGGATGAAAAGTGAAGACTTCATCTAAGTGAAATAAGCCAGACACACACAAAAAACAAATACTGTACAATTTCACTTATATGAGATATCTAGAGTAGTCAACTCAAAAACACAAGGTAGAATGTTTGCCAGTAGCCAAGGGGAAGAGGAAATCGGAAGTTATTTACTGGGTATGAAGTTTTAGTTTTACAAGGTGAATAAGTTCTAGGAATTTGTTACGCAACAATGTGAATATACTTAATACTACTGAACTGCACATTTAAAAATGGTTAAGATGATAAATTTCATGAGTGTATTTTACCACAATAAAAAAAAAAAAATGGGGCCAACCCCGTGGCTCACTCGGGAGAGTGCGGCACTGGAAGCACAATGGCGCTCCCGCCGCGGGTTCGGATCCTATATAGGGATGGCCGGTGCGCTCACTGGCTGAGCGTGGTGCGAGCGACACCAAGCCAAGGGTTGCTATCCCCTTGCCGGTCACAAAAAAAAAAAAAAAAAATGGGGCCAACCCCGTGGCTCACTCGGGAGAGTGCGGCACTGGAAGCACAATGGCGCTCCCGCCGCGGGTTCGGATCCTATATAGGGATGGCCGGTGCGCTCACTGGCTGAGCGTGGTGCGAGCGACACCAAGCCAAGGGTTGCTATCCCCTTGCCGGTCACAAAAAAAAAAAAAGAAAGAAAGAAAGCAAATCAAGGATTTTTATTCCCTGCCAAGTAATCCCTAATGGGTTGATAATAAAGAAAAAAAGTTTTGTCAAATTCCCTTACTGGCCAGCTTCCTCAAAAAAGAAAAATAGTTTTGAATGTACTCTTACTGAAGAATCTACTGGAGGATGAGCTTCATCCAACTAAGGCTCAACTGGGGAAACTTGGACGAAAGATCTAATGGTGAACATTTCATATATTTAATTGTGAGCTAAAAGAAACTTTAGGGGTGGGACCCAGTAATCAGTATTTTTAGTTTTGTAGATGATTCAAAAGTATAGCCAAGATTCAGAAAAACTTGTAGTTCCTTCTACTTTAATTTATTGCAATACTTACTCAATTTCTTTCTGTTTGGCAGTGTTCGAGTTTTTGTTTTGTCTGTGTTCCTACTGCCCTACACTTTATAATAGGGACATCTCCATTCCAATAGCAACAAAATTTTATAAATAGGATGATTACTAGGTAGAAAATACACACGCAATAGGGGCGAAAGATCTGGGTTTCCCTGGCTCTGCCACTCATTATGACCAAATCATTTATCTGAATATGATTCCTACTATGCAAGATGGAGGAGACACCATCTATTCAGTATGGCTGTTATACTGGAAACAGGCACCCAATAACTGATAGCTACTATTGTTAACAAAGAAAAACAGTACAGAAAATGTTTGTTCCAACAAATTAAATAAATGCACTTGAAATAGGCTTGAAATATATGAAAAAATGTTACAAATTCTATGATAAAAGCATATGCAAGGCTAGAAAACCCATACCTGTTCCCCCGGCTGCTGAGGACTAGAAGTTGTGGGCTGCTGAGGTTGTTGTGGTGTAAACTGAGAGAGCTGCTGTTGCTGCTGCTGCAGAGTGTTAAAAATGAGTGAACCACCTGGAAGCTATGAAGAATTTAAACAAGAATTAATTAGCCAATTTCACATGATTTTTACATGAAATATTTAAATTTCTTTATTCCACAAATATTTTCGGA
Organism: Galeopterus variegatus; assembly: GCF_000696425.1. Taxonomy (NCBI): domain Eukaryota; kingdom Metazoa; phylum Chordata; class Mammalia; order Dermoptera; family Cynocephalidae; genus Galeopterus; species Galeopterus variegatus. The sequence goes on along the minus strand of NW_007729625.1, from coordinate 176,290 downwards.
GCATTTACTGTATGTCAAGGTGAATGAAAAACAAAACAAGGTGCCTGCCTTTAAAAAAAGATCTATTTAGAAACAATATTTAAGTGCTATTACTTTTGGCTCCCAAATATGTTAATACTCTCAAATACAAATCTTTCTGCTTCAAGTTAATAGCTTCCAAATTTACATACTATTTTTTTTTCTTTTGTCCTTTTTGAGACCGGCTGCGCCGCGCTCAGCTGTGAGCGCACCGGTCATCCCTATATAGGATCTGAACACCGCGGTGGGAGTGCTACTGCGCTCCTAGCGCCGCACTCTCCCGAGTGCACCACGGGCTCGGCCCTATTTAGCTCTTCTTATACGTCAATATAAAAGAGCATTAAATGCATTAGGAAGTATACACATGAAGCATGTGAATCAGAAATGTCTATAAGAAAACCCATCTCCCAAAATTTGTTTTATCTTTGCCAAAAAAACCCCACCAAAGCCCAAAAACAGAAGCAAAAATCCCCAAACAGAAATGCATGAATTTCTATTCTGAAGCTGAAAAGAAAGTGCATTAGATGCCCATATTTAGTTTGGAGACCATTACTTGCTCTGTCATTCTGAACCAAAATTAATTCAAATTAAAAGAGAAAAAAAATTTTTTTTAGTTGGCTGGCTGGTATAGGGATCCTTGGTATTATAATATAAAAGAAAAAATCTTTTTAAGAAATACGCAAAAAAAACTCTACATTAAAATTAAAACGTTTTCCAAGTGTACCAGAAAACAACTTTTCTATTTTAAGCTACAAGGGTGTTTAAGTTATAAGCACTGTATAATCCTTAAGAGAGAGTCTAAGCAAATACCAGCTATAGAAATCTTATGTCTATGTAGTCCAAAAAAAAACCCCAAAACAAAACAGGCATCCTTGGATCAAAACATCTACATCAGCATAGCTCACTGTTAAGTAGATTTGGACATAACAACAGGTTGAATGTTCCTTCCTCAATCAGTAGATCATAAACATAGAAAAACATAATGAACTTGTCCTTTTTCCTTATCAGTGATATAAAGAATTTCTTTTACTCTTAACACTGAGGCTGATTCCTTAGAGAAATTCCAACAGCAATATGCAGGAAAGTAGGCTAAATAAACCAATATGAATCTGCACTCTTGTCCATATTACAAATATATTGTTCTGCAATTACAGTGTGCAAATACTGACACTGTTTGCATCCTGTATAAGAAAAAAGTTTAACTCTAAATGAATTTTCTGATTTGTCATTATTGAATATCAGGTTCATTGATCTGTTATTGTTATTTCCCAATAATCCACAGCGCTGCCATTGCTTATCTCCAGATCATTATATTCATGTCTACCTTTAAGTTCTCTGTAGATAATTCCATCCATTTTCCAAACTACTAGCTTAATACCTGACTCCTTTTCTAAATTAAAGGACCTGACATAAGACCCAGAATATTTTAAGTTCAAAATGTGCACTAAATTCTCTGTCTTCTCTCTCTCTTTATAAATACGTTGACACTGATAAAATATATAAGAAAAGCAAAGCCTCATCACTTAATACACAGTATAACCCAATAAACATTTACTGAAAGATTAGTTAAGAAATCATACTCTCTGGGAAAAGAACACATACCTATTTTTAAAATCTATTCCAGCAAAAAACCTACTGTAAACAAACAGTATTACATATATGTACACATAAAATATCTGTTAGGAGAAGAGTTATTTTGTAAGAATATCTACTACCACTATTGTAGGCAAGGATCCTGCTTGGCAGGTGTCAATTCTCCCCACTGGAACGGCTAATTCTTAATTAGGTACGGCTACTTGCCTCAATGAAAGTGTGATATGTATATAGGATACCAATTCTTTCCTTATCCACCTGATCATGTAGATGGCAATAATAATCACACCCTTAGATGATTCCGAAAAGACCTTCAAATTTCAAATGCTGATATATACCAATATACATTGTTTAAAAAAAAAACCAAAGTATAAAAACTTTAATCAAAAGCAGTGTTTCAAGTTTACCTGGAGTAGATTTAAGGGCCTGAGACTTGAAGTATTTTTTAAACCAAATGGAACACCTGTTAAATAAAACTCATGGTTATAACAATTAAAACTTTATGATACATGAAAATAATTCATACTTCAGTATATATAAATACATTTTATGTACTTTTTTCATATACATTCTATGTATTCTCATGCTTATTTTACATACTTTTAAAATATCTTAAAAACAAAAAGTATTTTCTTCAGTATTTATTAATACTAAGATGTTATTCAAAGGTATAAAACACCAGATATACATTATATTCCATATATCGGAAACTGAGTCTACTTTTTCAATATTTTGACTGCTGGTTGGACAAAAGTAATCTAGAATTATGTGTGCAAAGCTATAATTGTCATACAAATACATTTCAGGTACTGGCATCTATTTACATTTTTCTCAGTGCTACGTAGTATACTACAACAATCATATCTCTGAGAATCAGTGTTTCTATGCTATGTTTTAAAGCACAAATGTTAATATTCAGAATACTAAAGAATGTTGAATTTAGTGTGTAAGGATCAAAGCCAAAAGTCAGGAAAACAATGCTGTTAATTCTCAACTTATTCCTAAAAATCTGTGATGCAACACGAAGCACATCTTAAAGCTGGGGGTGGTAAAGGCCAAAATGTAGATTTTGTGGGCCACACGTGGCCTCTGTCTCTCATATATATAAATATATATTTTTAATAACCCTTTAAAAAATATAACAACCATTCTTAGCTTAGACAGTGGGCTGTAATTTGCTGATCCAGGTCTCAAAGTATATGCATATTTTCCTCACTAATGAAATATACCAGTTTGACCACTAATTAAAATTGTATCTATTCCTTTTATCAGATAATTTTATATATAAAAAAGAAGAGTCAGGAAATTCATAGGTAACACTATCAAGCTTTTTATGAGAAACTGAAAAATTGTAATCAGATTAAAACATGACAAAACTGATACTCGTTTAAAGGTGGATGACCAAAGGCACTTTTTCACTTATTTCCCATAAGCACAAACTAAAGATATTTTTATTTCCATTTTGGAGTAGATGGAACTGAGGCTAAGAGAGAAAAAATAAGTGACTTCTCTAAGGCCCCAAAGTTAGCAACTGGGGCCAATTGGTACAACTGGTAGAGTTGCACGTAAATATCCTAAACTTAAGATCTGATTCCATTTCCAGGGCTTCTGCCATTAGAGCACATTTATGCTCGTTAAAATACAAACATTAGCTAGAATTAGGAAATTACAACAACATGTTACCATGTTTAAATTATGTTCTTTAGGTTCTCTTTCTCATAACTCATAGAAAGTTTTTAATAAATTTTTCTTACTATGTTGTTTGTTTTTCCTCAATAGTAAGAAATTGAATTGTTCCAAGACATAACACATTCTTATAAAGAGCACCAAAAAATAGCACAAGTTGTTAGAACTGTTTTCTAGTATATGTGATAACTACTACAAGAAAATGACTACTGCTAAGAATGATGATGACAGCAAATATTTTTGAATGGTATCATGTCTTGGGCACAGTTTACACACTTCATCTGTATTATTCATTTACTATTCACAACTATAAGGTTATTTTTGCTATTCCTATGAATAAAAATGAGGCATTAAGGTAACTTTTCCAAGATTACACAAATTGTGAGCTGCACAACAAGTATTCAAACTGAGGCAGTCTGGCTACAGAATGCAGGCTTTTAAAATCTGCCATACTCTGATGTCTGTCTCGCACAATGTACATTTTCAAAATCCATTTATTTTCCTTGGAACATGACTACACTGACAGCAATAAGGCTACCAAAATTAATTTTACTATAATGTTCAGAGAGCAAAAGATACAATTTGCACAGAATTACAGGCTTACCAAGTTTCTTCACAGAAGTTGATTGCTAGATGGTTTTTAATTCAAATGTCAGAACTTTAAGGACTTCTGAAATGAAATACCTGGGATATACTACTTCATGAAATAATTATATTAAATACCTTCAGTATAGTAACACTTATTTTAGCATGTACTTTAGTTTTTTTAGAGGTTATTATTTCCAATATTCTGACCTGCTTGAGAAGCTGCCTGCATTGCACTGGGCAATGCATTTGGAAGCAGACCTCCCGAGGGTAGAAGGCCGCTCAGGTTTATTCCTGCAGGAGTTATGGCACCAGTGTTACTGCCCAGCATGGGGTTTGAACCACTCATCAAAGCCTGGGCACCACTGTAGGAGAATAAGACAAAACATTAAATTTGCACTGAAGGAAAAATCAGCCACATAATAATCCTCAGATTAAAAAATAAACTACTAAAAAATTAGTTATTTCTGTCTTATATACCAATTTCTAGGCTCAGTTTCATTTTAATGCCAGAGAGTGACACAGCAAGGTTACCTAAAATTAAGTACTGTATATTTATCAAGGTTTAAAATATCAGTTGGAAAAGTACAGGACTAACCAAGGGTTTAAAAATGGTAACACTGAGGATAAACAGGAAAATCTAAGTTGCTGTCAATATAAAGCATCATCTTAGTGCGGGAAGATGTATTACCTAAAATTAACACATACATGTAAGGCAGCTTCTCTCTATAACTATTCTCTTTTGGTTTGAGTAATACGCAATTTGTTCTTAATTTCACAAATAAGAATGCATTTAGATTGGTGAGACTACCTTTAAAAAAAAAAAATCGGGACATCAATGCAAACTTACCAAACAGAGCCCACTACATTGATGAAGTTAAGTCCAGCAGAGTTTGCCATGACCTGGGTGGCCGTGGTTCCTGTCGTTATAGATGTTACCATGGTGGAAAGAGGAATGGTTGTTACAGGCATTGCCTGGCTCAGAGACCTTTGCTGCTGAGCAAACTGAGTTAACAAAGTGGGCTGAGGGGTGAAGCCTGAATCTTGGGGAGGAGGGGTGGTTGAAGGGGTACTAGGAGTTGAGCTCTGAGCATCAGGAGGGTGTGGGGCCGATGAAGGGGTTGGTGTAGGAGTAGATGGCTTAGGAGTTCCAGATCCTGCTCATTGAGAAAAATAAAAATTGCTAGTTTGTTATAAATGGCCAGTCCTTTTTAAAATAAGGTTAATGGAATCTTACTTAGCACTGACAATTTGTTCCAGTTTTTTTTAAGCAGTTAACTGCAAGTGTTAATTTCTACACATGATACATGAGTGTTGCTACACTCAATTACAATTAAGGATGCAGTATATCACCTAGAAATCCCATCAAAGATGCTATTACAGTAACAGTAAAAATATACATTTGTATTCTACCACAATACCCATTTAAAAGTTAGTTTCCTACATGCTGCCTTTGGCCTAAAAAGTTCAAAAGGAATTCAAATTAATTTTTGTTATGTACGATTTCACTAATTCAAGACTTCATTTAAAATACTGCTTATTTAGTGTAACAGTCTGAGATAAACTGTGAGCATATTTAATAATTACATATGGTTAACAATCATATTTGGCACCTAAATATACATGTTTCATTCCTAACACATCAAGTTTATCCTGACAAACAAATTTACAAAAACCAGTAATGAAGCAAATATTTGATAGATAATACTGCATCTTTAACAGTAACTGTGTACTTCTGTTTAAATGTAGAATGTATAAGAAAATCTGTTGTGAATGAAGTATGCACAGTTTATCAATTAAAAACAAAAACAAAAACAAAAAACAAAAACCAAAAAAGTAAAACCAAAAGCTCTTGAGGTGTTTTCTTTTTTAGCTTTCATGTCCTGCAGAAAGAAAGGAAAGAAATGTGAATGTCCAGAAGCTGTCACTCAACCCTTACTTAAAGTAACAACTGTGTGCAGTAGATTACCATAATCCATACCCACAACATAAGAAGTGTGAATAAGACTTTCAGAAAATTTATATATTTTTCTTTGTGCAAAACAAGAAGGCAGAAAAATTACACCTTTTGAGCTATCAAGATGAAGATGTTTATACCTAATGCGAAGACCACCCTATCACTGTGCAGTGTACTAAAACTTTAAGCACATATTAGTTATATATAAAAAAATCTAAAAAACTGGAATGCTTTTTTGCCCCAAATTGGTACCTAACATATTCAGATATTTACTAATTTGAAGAAATTCTCCCAAACTAATGCTATCATTCTTGTTTAATTCTTTTTGATGTTTTTTAAAAAAAATATTCAGTAGTAAAAACTACATTTTAATATCTTCAGAATAATCTTTTATGATCATTATCACATTTTAGTAACTGACAACAATTTATAGGAGTGTAGGAGTGTTTTTGAAATATTGGTTTTCAGTTTACTGTATCATCACATTGGAATTAGTTGGCTTCTTACATATATACAAAGATAGGACCTGCACCAACAATTCTTATGACTTCTTTTTTTTCATATCAGCCACAGAGTTTACATAAAATATAAAACGATCCTAGGGTACACTGAAATAAGGAATATTTTGGAATCTTACTGTCACACCTAACTACCTGATTATTTTCTAAGATGTGTAGGTTACAAGTCCATAAGAAAGGTATACACAGAGTGCATACATAGATACAGAAAAACAAATACAATTACAATAAACACGTAATACGTACAACCAACAAGAGCTCTGCCTGAAGCTTCTTGCAACTTATACATTTTAGGTACACAATACATTCGGATTTCACTATTTCACAGGTCGAAAAAAAAAAGCTGTTTTAAGAAACGCTAATGCAAAAGCCTAAGAAGATTTAATGAAGAATTTAAGTTATGACTCACTTTGTGAAGAGCTGGCAGGTGACAGAGCAGCTGGAGAAAGCATGCTGACTTGACTGAGATCCACAGATGACTTCCTAGAAAGACTTGGTGGCTTAGAGGAAGGAGGAGGAGTTGGAGATTTAAGAAAACTGCTTGCCTGTTGTGGCGTAAAATAGTTACCTAGAAGAAAAATATGTTATTTCCTAGATTTACAGTTCAAAGTCCTGTGAATTGCAGAAACCAAAATATGAGTAAAGTTTTTGAAAGCAATTATGGCTGTATGATGCTTCTTACTTACTCTAGGTTATAGAAAACTAAGGAATATGATACCTGAGGAACTATTTCCTGAGCTTGAGGGAAGTTTGATGGGTGGAGGTCGATGTTTTACTCCCTTCCCCAATACTGAAGACTGAACTGATATGGTCTCAGGCTGCTGAAAGACAGTGACATTAAGCATTCTTGTTAAAATTAATACCACTATAACTCCCAAATGAAAACACACAACTTGTAACTCTGCAGAGTACTCTTAGTGGTGACAGACTGATTATAGATATTACAGAGGAATGTAATTTCACCTGAGACCCACGAAATATGTTACAGTACACATAAAGGATGAGGGAATGATTTCTGAGTGGGGGGTGGGAAGAAAGAGTTTGAGTAAGAACAGCAGAGTAGTAAGATGAAGGCGAAACTTCCACCCTTCTATATCTATCTTTTTAAAAGAAAATTACAACGCTTAAAGCCAGAAAACTAGAACACAGGTGTTCATTATACTTTTCTACCTTTGCGTACATTTGAAAGTATCTATTATAAAATGTTAAATAAAAAAAGTTAAAAGTAAAACTAAATAATACCCCCCCCACCACCTCAAAACATGATCTATAAAATTTTTCAGATTCCTTGAGAAATAATTAGGCAGAAAAAAGTATTGGTAATGAAACATACTTCTGTTTCTTTCCCAGGAGAATGCTGACTCAGACTGGCTGAGCCACTGGAGCTATGTGACATCTTGACTGGACATTTGGCTTCATTCTGGACCAATTCTTGGTACTGATTTACTACCCTGAAATATTAGGAAAAAATATATGTAAAGATTAGCTAACCCTGTTTTAAACACAATTTTTAGGCAATTTATCTTTGAGTTAAAAGTACATTCTTCTAATCTTTCCAATGAGAAGCTAATATTTAAAACATTTTGCTAATTAAATAATCTAAAGATACACATTCAATATCTTAACCAATAAGCAGCCAAAGAAATTACTTATTGCCTTTCTTAGATTCTGATTAAAGTACTACCTCGAAATCATCTTCCTTAGCAACAATAGGTATGTTTTAAACTGTATTTATAAACATTATTTGTTTCATTATTTTCTTAATTCTATTAATAAACATCCTAGGTACTAAAAAATTAGAAAAATGCAATTAAGTTCCTCATAATTTCAACCCACAAAAACAACCATTCTTAATAGTTTTGTATATCACACCCTTTCGAACATTTTCCTATAATCAATGGGACTTTAAAGTTGGAAAGGACCTTAGAGATTTTATTGTCCATTGATCTAATTTTACAGCTGAGGTCCATAAATATTAAATGATGTACGTTGAACAGTTAATGGCTTAACTAAAATCAAAGTTTTTGAGTCCTAATGGAGTACTCTCTACCCTGTAAGGGGGAAAAGTTTTTCATCTCCACCCTGACCAAATATAAAAATGCCCATATTTTTACCTCTCAGCATCAGTCTTTGAACCAATAATAAACCTAAAATGTTTAAAAAAAGAGAGAGAGAAAGAAGTATTAAAGTTGTCTTAAGGAGTCCTAGGGTTACCTTTGAACTCTTCCATATTTTAGTCAAAATAATTTTAGATAATAATTTTAGATCTACTAAGTATCATGAAAAAAATTTAAAAACATATTTAAACTTATAACGCAATGACCAAGTTTTGCATGCATTATGAAAAAATTATGTGAATAATTTGGCTGATTCAACTTAAGGGAGATTTTTTTTTTGGCACAAAATTTATCTATCAAAACATAATCCAGGCTGAAAGTTACCAAGTGCTATACACCCTTACAAGTGTCAGTCCTACGTCAAAATCACTGAACTATTGTGTACAAGGCCTTTGGCCTTCCTCTCACTTTAACCTTTAATTTTGGAAGTCATTAATAATGTCTACATAGGAGGACCTTAGGATATATTTCAGACAAGTAAGACAGTTTATCGCCAGTTGAAATAAAATATCTTCACTGGGTCTTTTTAAAGAGTTCGACATTTATATGATCTTTTAAAACAAATTATAATAGTGAGTTTGCTTATTTTTTAATTACCAATTTGAATGATCATCTGTGGAGGAGCTGAAATATAAAATGTAAAAAAAAAACAAAAACAAAAAAACTTGGTTAATGCAGCTCAAACTTTAACTTCATAATTATTTAAGTAATTTAAGAATATGGAATAATGATTGGAAGGTAATAAATCATGCAGCATTTCTGCAGCAACTCCATGATGTAATAAAGGCAAAAAACTGAATTCTCTTCGTATCAAACAAATTAGTCAGTTGGCTTTTTGGACTGATTTTTTTCGTGAGAGAACATATATGACCAAAGTATGTCTTTAAGGGGAAGATTTTTTAAAAATATAGGTAATCAAAATACATGATCTTTTTGCTCTGTATATAATAAATATAAACAGGTAATGAGAAAAAGTTAGATGAGGATTCCCTGAATGCTACTATGAACTCTCAGTGACTTTCACCTAGATATTGGTGAGGTTACTCTTTAAAACCCACCTTTGTATTGTAGTTTCAATTAGTTTTTTGAGTAAGTAAAGGCTTTACAAACAATTCAACATAAATCTGGTCCCTGCCTTTTTCTGCTGAGCTCCTCCTTTTTTCTTCTTTCAAAACAGCATCAATTTGATTAAAAACCCAAAACTAATAATAAAAACAAACAAAACTAAATACTGGTACCCTGTATTAAATACATGTAGTTTATATGTTCTGAAGACCAAATATATACATTTCTAGGGCCAATAAGTATGTTGAGCACTGAGTCTGTGTCCTTACATGCAGTGCTGAAATACCAAGCATCTTTAACATTTATAGTAAACTTGCTTCCCATTTAAACATACTATTGCCTGGATACTTCATGCTCACACAGAAGTTAAAGTCATAAGTGCCAACACATAAATATATCAAGGAGGATATCACAGGCATATCCTTCAAAACAAGCACAAAAATAATTATATCATAGTTATTTTCTTTTTTTTCCCCAAGATGACCAGTAAGGGGATCTTAACCCTTGACTTGGTGTTGTCAGCACCACACTCTCCCAAGTGAGCTAAACAGCGATCTCTATATAAGGATCTGAACCCGTGGCCTTGGTGTGATCAGCATCACACTCTCCCAAGTGAGCCATGGGCCAGCCCATTATACCACAGTTTTTAAAAAAGAAATTATTATTATTTTAAAATAACTCTTGGACAACATGATAACTATGATTTAAGTTTACTTAGGTCCAGTGCCAAATGTAATTGGTATATTTAACTAACAAATAAATCTCCAAAGAAAAATTTGTATACACTGATGGTTCATCGGTAGTTACTAAATAAATTCTGGATGCTTGATTTTATCAGCTTTGTGTATTTACAAAACTCACTGAGATGGAGACATCTGGTTGTCACTTTCTTCATCTGCTTTACATGGCTGTATTTTACCATAGTAAAGTGGATCACCAAGTGACTGTAAAATGGTCAGCTTTGTTTTCTGATACTGATTACCAGCTTCACATTCAAATACATAATCATCTTTTACATCCTGAAAAAGACAGAGCATCCCAAATAAAATATAAGTAAAATCCCAAGTAAGCAAGCAATCAGAATCTGCAAAAATTGGGATATCTGGCAACAGGAAAACACAAGGTACTTAGGCTACAGAGATGTTTAAAACTGCCTAAGAGAATAAAGCACAAGATGTTTGTTTGTTTAAATATATACACAGTAAGTATGCATTTAATAAAGCATTAACATATACTATGAAGTACAAACATACAATGTTGTTATATTAATACAGCATTAAATACATTATTATACATATTAATATACATATTGGAAATAAAAACAGTAAACATTTATTGAACATTGTTCTCAGCACTCTACCGGTACTGCTCATGGAATCTTCACCACATCCCTATTGGTTGGTACTTTTATTATCTCCATGTTAGAGTTCGGGGAACTGAGCAGAGAGAAGTTAAGTGACTTGCCTGGTGTCACACAGGTAGCTAGCAGTCTGTCCCTAGCCTGGACCCACGACCCTCATGCTGTCCCACCCCTCCCTGCTAAGCAAGGGCTGTAAAGGATTCTTTTTTAAATGGTACTTTGGAAATGAGAGTCCCAATGGGGTATTTAGTGACTCAAGCCAAGAGAAATATGGCAGAATTTCATACCCTGTATATAAATTGCAAATATTAAATAATATTAAGGGGATAAAACTTTCGAAAGCAGATATGTTTCTATTTGTCATTAGTCTGTTCTTGCTATCATACATACAAAACATCTCTCTTCATTTCACTCCCAGAATTCACCTAATTTAATATATTATGCCTATTTCTCCCTTTAAGAAGTTATAATTGCAATTAGGGAAATTTATATGGAACATTTCTGTTAAGAGACATCCTTAGAAGAGTTTACAATTTGAAATAGAAAACAAATCAGAATGACCATTATGCAAGCAAAAGTAAAAATGGAGTTCTGCATCAAACTGTTCTTTAGAATGAAAACCATACTTTCTAAAAAACAAAATAGATGACTATTCTTGTAATTCACTGAACCCCAGAAAATCCTTTAAAAAACAAAAAAAAACAGGTCCCAAACTAAAGGCAATTGCACTTTACGTTTAACAAATTCAGATCCCAGCTTAGAAACAGCACCATTAGAAAAAGAGACTGGCAATGATTACTTACATGGGCAGGCCAGACTGTTGGTTGTGAGTCATCAGATTTGATAGACTTTTCCACTTTAGCATATTTCTCCACCTAAACAATCAAATCAAGAGACACTAGATAAAACGGAATCAGTGTTCTGCCCAAAGAGAAGAACCTACGTAACGCAACAATACAATATACTTGTTAGCACAGGAATTCCTGAATCATTAATATAACCAACTACTTAACGCTTAAGCAGTTTAAAACTCTCCTGACATGTTCAGTTAAAACAACTTTAATAATAAAAATTAGAATCCCTTTTGCCACCAAATCAATGTAATAAACACAGCTGCTTTTCTAACAGTGCCTCTTCTTTTTATTCTGTAAGCTGACATCACATTTGTCCTTTAAAGCCTTTCCTTTAGGAAAACTGGAATGGCAGAGAGAGAAGGATTAGGATCTCTTCCTTTCGACAGGGTTTTTAATGCAACAGTTGTCATGTAACAGTGGGGACAAACTTGAAAAGAAGCTAGTGAAGATATAATATTAAGTTGGTAACATTTTTTGAAACTTTTCTACTTTCTAGTCAGACTTGGGCTATATATCCTGTGTTTCTCTTAAGAGTCTTTGTGAATAAAATGTTCTCATCTCTCCAGTAAACATGATTTAAGAGTAATTTAGACTCACTTGGGCAACAGTTAAAAACACAGACTTTCATGTCCCTCCCCTGGAGACCCTGATTAAGTAAGTAGGTTGGAAGTGGGATTTGAAATGTTTGTTTACATATCTTCGGTGATTCTTTTGATTGAGCTTTGTATGTGAGAAACTTTGTAGTAGGGCCTTGCTACTTATGGTCTGGTGAACCCCAGCACCACATAACCTAGGAGGTTTGTGAGAACTGCAGCACCTCAGGCCCCAGCCCAGATGTTCTGAATGGGAGCCTACAATCTAAAAAGTTCTCCAGGTGATTTGTATGTACATTAAAGTTTGGGAAGTACTGCTTTAGATATCTAGCCTGCCGTCCAAAGCTAAATTCCACCCTCTGGTATTGATAGTAAACATCTATTCTCAGTCCATGTTTGTTAAGGAGCATATACGCTATCAAAAGATAACATGGCTTACTTCTTTGAATTGTATATATGAGGGTACTTCGAAAAGTTCCTGGAAAAACAGAACTAAAAGAAAATATGAATCTTTCCATGGACTTTTAGAAGCGCCCTCATAGAGTCAGCCTATTGATGCTTTTGACTTGTTTGTTGTACTTTTTTTTTTTTTTTTTAAATCATACATAGTAAGAATAGTACATGTGCTAGCCTAGTAAGGATGTAAAAATGAGCAACAAATCTGAAAATAACTAAACTGTAAAAGGTAGAATGAATAATAAAAAAAGAACACAAGAGAAAGAAAAAGGAAAATAAAGTGTAGACCCTCTCATTGAAATATCCCTCTCCTGTCTTCAATCATTTATTGTTCATGTATATCATGGATCAGTAAAGAATACTGCCCAACGTTCCTAATCTTGGCCACTGCTCCAGTACTATTAATCTTTAAATTTAACTAGTTTGAGGAAAGGAGCATTATGAGAAAATTATAATGAAATATTACGACAAAAAAACCAGAAGCATTTCATGTGTATTATGTAATATATACCATATTTTCCAACATTTTGAAATTGTTTTATTATTCCTGCTCTAAACATAACATAGAACTATATTAAGGGGTTACCTTCTTACATAACATGAAAGAATATATAGCTTCTAAAAACAAGTTGATTTTTTTAAAAAATCATTTTGTTTTTAAAAGAAGTCAGATTCTTTGTTTTCTCAAGGTATAAGCTACCTAATGGTAGAACTTAGGAATCTTATGTGAAAAGAAAAAACAATTCATGAACTGACTTACATCCACTTCAGAAGGTATGGCTAAACTACAGGGACTCCGTTTCCACATATCCACACACTGAAAAATTAAAAACAGTATAAATACTTGGAAAATTCAAAATAAGGCAAGCTTTTTGGCATAATAATAAGCTTTGTTTAAAAAATATATACTTACATTTCCTGCTTTAGAAATTTTGAGGTCATAATGCTGACCTGCTTTTCTTTCCTTTCTTTTTTGTAAAAAATCAAGTAATCTCAGCTGAGGAGGAGGTGGACAATGAGACAGATCCTGCTGCCGATTCAGAGAGGACCTGGAATATCTCTTGAAACACCTGAAATATTAAAAGATTTGAACTAAACAAAACTAATAAAAGAAATTCACAATATATGTGTGTTTAAACTAGTAAGCATTAAATATGTAACTAAATCACAAATATTTATAGACCACCACCACATGCCAAGCAATGTCCTAGGCACTGGTGAAATAAAAACAAATAAGACAAAATTCCCACCACCAAGGAGCTGATAGTCCAGAGGGGGAGAGAGACATTAATGAGTAAACAGATAAGATGATTTCAGATAACAATAAGTAGTAGGAGAAAAAAAGCATACTTTGGTGAGTTAGTGATAGGAAGGGCAACATTAACTGAGAATCAGGGAGGAAAGGGAAGAACTCTCTAAAGAAATGACGTGTGAGCTAAGAGATAAATGACAAGAAGGAACTGGCTATGGAAAGAAGAGGGGGGTCAGGGACAACTTTTGGTTTCTGTTTCACCCACATAAGAGGCTAGAAGTCAACACTCCATCCTAACAAGTAAAAAGCTGAATAAACTGAAAAATGAACAGTTCTTAGATCCATCAAAGAGGTAGTTCACACCACTGCCTCCCAATTTGGAGACACCAACAAACGTATACAGAGCATGGTGGTTCACTGGACCAGAAACACATGAGCACAAATCTCCCTGAGAACTAGTGATGGGGTAGGGAAACCGAAGGTATAAATGACAAATTGCTAGAGGCTCAGCATGGACAAATCTGAGGGATTAAAAACTTCAGGGGGGGCCAGCCCAGTGGCGCACTGGAGAGTTCGCCGCTTGGGAGCGCGGCGGCGCTCCCGCCGAGGGTTCGGCTCCCATGTGGAGACCGGTTCCCGTTCGCTGGCTGAGCGCGGTGCGGGCGCGACACCGAGGGTTGCGATCCCGTTACCGGTCAGTAAAAGAGACAAAAAAAAAAAACTTCAGGAGGATCAAGTCATTGGGAGCTCCCACACTTTTATGAGTTTTATCTCCAGGATCTCTAAGAGGCTCTAACAGGGAACAGTGGAGAAAAATCCCCTCATGCTTCCCAGAGGGGGAAGGGAAAAGGAACCATTTTGAAAGACTGGGGAATGAGTATATGAACCAGAGAGAAGAATTTTAAATGGCTCTGGGGCAGGAGCAAACTTGGTTTGTTTCAAAAACACAAAAAAGGTAGGTGTGACTAGAACAACAGGGTTCACACAATAGTTGAGGTCAGAGAGCAAGACAAGGCCTTGCAGACTAATGGTAAAGTGTTTAGATTTAAGGTGCAGTGCAATGCTTTTAGGGGAATTTAAGCAACGAGTGGCATGATCTGGTTTGCTTACATGGTAAACAGACCAGAAGGAAGCAAAATTAGAAGCAAGAAAACCAGTTATGAGTTTATTACAGAGGTCAAGATGAAGATGATGGTAGCCTGGAGTAAGATATCGGCAACAGGTAAGAAGAGATGTGGACAGGGATATGAGGAGACTTTCTAGGACTGCCGATGGATCCTAGATGGACTTATTTACAATGCTGTACCTTTTCCTCTGAATATACTATTTATATAGTGAATTATGAAATTTAGGAAATAGGTTTTTCGAGCCCCTTCAAATTTAAAGAAGCTCCAAAGTGGGCAACCTAAAAAAGTAAATAAAGAGTACTTAATGATGAACCAACTAGAACTGCAGCCCAAATTAATGTGCACCCATTTTATTAAGTAGAAGACACAGCTACAACATTTAAAGACAAAAAAGACATTTAGTTATAAACTGATTTCTAAAACTAGTATTTTCCCAAATCTCAAAAATAAATTAAAAATTGCTTCTTTAAAAGCCTAACAAATATTAAAATGGTTATTGGATATCAGGAAGTAATGAAATTATTATTCTTTCTGATCATACTTGATCTTTTCTCAGCCTCTGTACCTTTCTGTTGAAGTGACTACAAACTTATAGGAAGTCAGTACTTTAAAAGATCGCAAAAAATGCATCACTTCAAAATAAAGCAAAAAGTATTAAAAAATCATAATACACAAAAAATGTACTACAAGGCCATTAGAAATCCTATTTTCAAATTTAAAAAACCAGAGCACTTATAAAGGGAAAAGCAAAAATTTCATCACAGGAGTGTCTTTTGGCTCACCCTTCCACAAAGGCAATTACCGTTTCATTGGGCGAGTGTTCATCTTTTGCTTGTTATAGAGCAGTCTGTTTGCAGTGCAGGTTACTGCTATAGAAGGATCAAGACACAGTGGTTCAGCTGTAGCTAGAATCAGTTGACTCTCAAGCAAAAGTTTGTCTTCCTGAAATGTGTAAGAGCATATGTCAATACCAGATTTAAGATTTTTGAATATGCAATCATATGTATCACTTAATCTAGAAATATTCCACAGAACTCTGCTAAGGACTACAATAAAATATAATATTTCAAGTTCCAATGCCAGAGTGTAAACTAGAAACTTAACAGCATAAAGAAACTTCTGATGGAAATTCAATACTTTGTATGGTGTATGAAATGGTCAAATTTTAAAAGTTCTTATACATTAAATCAACAAATATTTACTGAGCACCTACTATGTGTTAAGGGTGAACAAAACAGATAAAATCCTCTGCTCTTACAAAACTTACAGGGTCATGATGGATTAAAGAACTTTGAGGAACTGAGAGGTGATGGTCCCATTCTATGCTCAGGTTAACTACATTTCAAGAATAAAAATGAAGGCTGGCCAGTTACCTCACTTGGTTAGAGCATAATGCTAATAACACCAATGTCAAGGGTTCAGATCCTCATACCGACCAGCTGCCCACCCCGCCAAAAGAATAAAAATGACTATTCCAATACTGTGCAAATTCTATATATCCAATTCCAGAGTACATAAAGGCTCTTTATTTGTATCACGTTACTTTACTGAATCTTTTTATGTTGCTTAGCCTCTGAAATATCTTAATAGCTATAACTAAATTTTTTTTTTTTTGGTCTTTTTTTGTCTTTTTGTCATGTCCGGCAATGGACCGCAACCCTCAGTGTCGTGCCCGTACCGGACCAGGACCGGCAATGGGATCGCAACCCTCGGTGCTGCGCCTGCCCCTCGCTCAGCCAGTGAGCGGGAACCGGTCTGTATGTGGGATCTGAACCCTCGGCGGGAGCGCCACCGCGCTCCCAAGCGGCGCACTGTAGCAGTGCGCCACCGGGCCGGCCCCTATAACTAAATTTTTTAAAGTCACGAGTCAACATTGCTGAATAAGAATTTTCGCAAAAAAAGAAAAAGAAAAAAAATGCTTCTTTCACAAAAGTAGAAGTAAAATGACACCTATGTCCCAACACTCAATTTCATTTAACAACTGTCCCCATAACTTTTGTTTTTGTTTGTTTTGCTAGAGTAATTTAAAATACATCTCAGATGTTGTGTTATTTCACTTGGGAATAACTTAACATGCACTGTTAACTGATAAGTTCCTCTAATATCCAGTTTGGATTTAAAATTTTCCCCCATTGTCCACAAGAGCATATTTCAGTTGGTTTGTTAGAATCGGAACTTAAACAAGGCCCACCACTTATTGCATTTGGTTTTTATATCTCTTCAGCATCTTTTTTATTCTGTAATGGTCACTTCTTCCCTCATCTTTTTTTTTCATATGCAACTGATTTGTTGGACTCGACCCATTGCTTTCTCATGGTATCATTTAACTGCATCAGGCTGGTTGCTTCCTCATTGTGTCACTTACAGGTTTCTTTTATTCCCTGAATTCCTTATAAACTAGTTAGATCTAGAGGCCTGATTTAATTCAGCCTCTACTTTTCACTTAGGAATTCTTTGTTGGTACTATATGTAATCTCTATTGCATTACACCATGAAGGATACGATGATTCACTGTCCCACTTTCAAATCAGTGAGCTTAATCAGCTCTCTGCAATATAAAATTTCCCACATCACCTACTGGTTTTCAGATCTAGAATGACTGCTGTCTAGATTCCTTACTTCATTAAAACTTTCAAATTAACGATATTTTTTAAAGTCTATCATTTCTTTTGTACCTATTAGTTGGAATTTTTCTAAGGTATTTTCCCTCAGTTACTATTTGGCTTCCTAAAATATAGTTCAGACAGGAATATCAGAATAAACACTATATTCTCTCCTTTATAAATTCTCAGAGTAAAAAATTGATGCCCTAGCAACTTCCAATGGCGTCCAATGACTTTTTTGTCTCTGAATTTGTTTTTAAATAACCTTTAACCTCCTTGTAGATAAAAGATTGCACAGAGAGGATAATTTTCATTATGAATATTTTCTCTGATTTAGTAATTACTCCTCTTCTCCATAGTAGCAAAAAAAATAAGTCTCTTGTGAATGGGCATCTCATATATTGTTGAACCAGAACTAGAGGGTTACCTCGCTATCTTCAGGAGTAAGGGTGCCAAGGCAACCAGTATAAAAGGGAAAAAAAGACAAGTCAGGTCTGCTTTAGAATCCTAGATGATAGAAAATTAATATCTGTTTGTATCCATGGTAAAAACAAAACATTATTCTTCTGTTTGAGAGGAGATAAAGAACTAAGTTTCACACTGGGCATAACAGGTCAGCTGGACCCTAACATAGTCCTAAGCGAGTGGGATTGAACTGTGAGAATTCCTTGAGAGATTACTGTATATATAAAGAAACTCTTAACTTCCAAAGCTTATAAAGGAATCCTAGTTTTCCACAAAAGGTGTTAAACTTTATTCACGAATAAAAACAAGTATAATATAGCTTTTGCTTAGCTTAATGACAGAAGTATTGCTTCACCTTATATTTTGTTCATATGGTATTAAAAAGCAAAACAAACAACTAACCTGGGTCCACTTATGGTTATCACTTGTTATTGAATGTACATCACAGATTAAAGTCTGGAAGAAATAAAAATTTAAAAACCCATTAATGAATCACAAACATATGAAGACATAAGTAAAACTCCAACTAAAATCTAAAATAAAACTTCTTAATTAAATATTTCTTACCTGCATTGTTGGACGTAAGAGAATGTGCCTACTTTGATAACCAGGAGATTTCATATTACTGGACTGCCTGTAGTCACGTATTTCTGCTATAACACATCCACAGTGGAAAATATTAACCTGTTTTGGGTAAAAACATTTAAGTAAATGTTATTTTTCAAAATTCTAAGTAAGTAGGTTTGCATCAAATGTTTCACAATCCACGGGCCGGCCTGGTGGCGCACTGCTACAGTGCGCCGCTTGGGAGTGTGGCGGCGCTCCCGCCGAGGGTTTGGATCCCACATACAGACCAGCCGCTCACTGGCTGAGCGGGGTGCGGGTGCAACGCCAAGGGTTGCGATCCCGTTGCTGGTCCCGGTCCGGTACGGGCGCAACACTGAGGGTTGCGATCCATTGCCGGTTGCGATCCATTGCCGGTCACGAAAAAAAAAAAAATGTTTCACATTCTTTACACTCTCATGTAAAATTTCTGGCCACTCACATACTCTTCAAAAGATTTCCTGGGTGGAGGGCCGAGCCCATGGCGCACTCAGGAGAGTGCGGCGCTGGGAGCGCAGCAGCACTCCTACCGCGGGTTCGGATCCTATATAGGAATGACCGGTGCACTCACAGGTGCGGCTGGTCTCAAAAAGGACCAAGAAAAAAAAAAAAAAAAAAAAAAAAAGATTTCCTGGGTGGATTTACAACTATATAAACCTTTTAAGATAAATTATTTTATGTTCCTCACTATGATTCAAGAAGTTTAAAACCATTTAATCATTTCTAGTTTTAGATTGACTTTGGCATCTACAAAATCAACAAAGCAACTTCGGGCATTTACATACTATTAGTATTATATATCCTTAGAATTTCTGTTCTTGTTAAGCTCATTGACTCACTGTTATACTTTGCTAATTTTTTCATTGTTATAAATTGTCAATCAACCCTACCAGGGTTTTAGCTTCTAGATATAACTTCTATATTTGCTCTGCTAAAATTTCCAGAAATAAAATCTTAGTCTTTATTAGTAGGAGGAAGGAAGCTAACTATAAATTCAAATTAAAAATGTTTTCTAGTCCTTTCTATGCCCAAATGTGAGAACCCAAGTCTTGCTAATTATGACTTGCCGTGGTTACTCACACTATCATGTTTTTCAACCATTCAGAATTTTTATTGGGAACTATGACCTCCATGTTGTCAGTCATTCTTATACTCATTCTTTTTTAATAAATATTTAGTGAGCAACTACGATGTATACTATGTGCCAGGCACTATCCAAGAAGCTTCACAGATACAGTGGTGAGAAAACATTTGTCCTCAGTCTGGTAGGACTGGCAACTTGTAAACAAAACCAGGTCATTTTAGATAGTATTGAATGCTACAAAGGAAATAAAATAGAGAGGGGCTAATTTAGATTGTACACTCAAATAAAAACCTCTAAGGGCATGACATTTCAGCTGAGACCTGAATCATAAGAAAGGGCTAGGCATCTGTGGCAGATCATTCCAGACAGAAGAAACAGATAAAAAGGCCTTACTGTAGGAATAAGCTTGGTGTGTTTTAGTATGGAAAGAAGGCAGGGATGGCTGAAGTACAGTGAGTGAGGATAAGAATTAGGAGATAAACAGGAAAGTAGGAGATCTGTCCAGTACGAGGGCACCAGAGAACTTCTCCAACACCGTGCTCTAACCAAGTAAGCTAACCAGCCAGCCTGACTGGAGAACTCTAAGTAGAAATATTTGCGTTTTTGTTTCTGTTTTTGTTTTGTAAACTTAATCCAGCTGACTGTGGAGAACTGAATTCTGGGGTTCTAAAAGGAAAACAAGGAGATTAGCAAGGTAACTATGGCAGATCATGACCATATATTTTAAAGAGAAAGCTGACATTTGCCAATGAATTGAATGTGGAAGGTGAAAGTAGAGTCATCTGTTATATTGAAGAGACAGGTGATGGAACTGGTTTGGGAGATAAAATAAAATGTTCCGTTTTTATCATGTTAAGTTCAAGAAACCTACTATACTAGGGTACTTCAAAAAGCACATGTAAAGATTTGCATTGTCTTTAATTCCATTTTTCCACGAACTTGTTGAAGTACCCTTGTATATCCAAGTAAATATGTAAGTTGAGAACTTGGTAGAATGGTCACAGTGAGATTTAAGCAAGGATTTAAGTAACATTTTAAAAACTCATGAAACTGGTTGAGATCATCCAGGGAGAGAGTGTTACTAGAGAAGTATTCCCAGGACTGAACTCTGAAACTTGTACATATTTATGGATGGAACAGAAATAAAAGCAAAGAAGACTGAAGGAAGAGAGAACGAAGAGGAAAACCAGGAATGTAATGTCTCAGAAGACAAAAGAAGGACATTTCAAGGAGAAAGTACAGTCGTCCCTTGGTATCTGAGAGGGACTGGTTCTAAGACCCAAGCATATACAAAACCCCACAGACACTCAAGTCCCACAGTCAGTCCTGTAGAAACTTTTCTGCAAAAACCCTGTAGAAAAGCTGACTCCTTATACACTGATCCACATCCCATGAACACTGTATTTTAGATTCACAACTGACTGAAAAGAATCTACATATAGGTGAACACGTGCAGTTCAAACCCATGCTGTTCAAGGGTCAACTGTATTTATTTGCATTGAACTCTGCTGAGAGACCAGAAAAGTGACCAACTGATTTGGTGCCACAGAGATCACTGTGAACTTTCACAAAAGCAGCCTCTGTATTATAGTGATGTCATAATGCTGAATAAGGTAGGTGCAGGAAAGAATGGGATGTGGAAAAAAAGGAGATGATGATTATAGACAACTGAGTTGTTTCTGTCAAGAGAAGCAGAATTATAGAGCAGCAGTTGGAGAAGGATATGGGGAAAAGGGAGGTGTCTGGTTTTCTCTGAGGTTGAGAGATAGTACGATATGCTTGTATTCTGTATCTAGTAGAGAAAAAAAACTAGGAGAGATGTTATGATTCCAAGTCCTTGAGAAGGAAGAGGAGAATCCAGAAAATCAGTGGAGAGGATGCCTTAGGAATCTTAACCGGAAGGCAGGCAGGAAGTGTGGAGAGAAATGTAGAGATGCAGGTCAACTGGTGCTAGGAGAAAATGGGAGTTCCCATCTGATGGTTCCTGTTTCTTCAGTATGGCTGGGGTTAAGTCAAGGCAGTAAGAAGGAAGGAGGGTAGAGCAAGGGACTATTTAACTAGGCTGGCTATGAAGAGAAGTACAGATGTAAGGCAGTTCTGGTTCCCATGTGAAAAACTTCAGAAATATCCCAAGTAGTTTCTGTCATAATTTCTTGATTGTACCTAGAGGAAGATTTCCAATTGAGCTTATGTGATAGCAATTTTAGAAGAACTGACTAAATCTATACATTTCAGTACAGCTTAAAAGTTAAACATCCCACAATAAACCAATTTCCATATAGCTATGTGTGTCTCACTTCATGTTCTAACACTGTTGGGAATACTGGTAAAGATTATCACTTATAATAACACCATACAGCCATTTATATACATATATGTATATATACATATATAAATGCAATAGATATGCTGGTATACCATAAACATATAACAAATGTAAAGACATTTTATAGAGAAAAATTTTGTACCTGAGATTTTTCTAAGAGATCAACTAAAATAGGAGGTAATTCTTCTGCATCCAAGTATTCAAGCAATTCCCCTTCTTCATAAGGCAGTCGGATGGTCTCAGAATCTTAATTTTAAGACATAAAATAAAGTTTCTGGAGATGATCAGGCTCAACAAAAAGCCCAAGTATACAATTTAAATGACTTTTCATAAAAAAGGGAATAGAGACAAAAAGCTCTCTTCTTTATTTATCATTTGTTTTACAAATGAATCAAATTACATTTTGCTAGAAGTCTTGTTAACTGTATAAAATTTCAGACCAGAAAGGGGGAAAAAAATCCTAGTACATTATGGAAAAACATCTGACATAACATCACAATCTAAATCACAGCCAGCAGTATAGAATATGATAAAATTCCAATGTCAAAGTAACTAAAGGTTTGTTGAAGACTGATTAATCTAATCTGGAAACCAGATACCTAATTTGATACCTGATCTGAAAAACTGTCACTTTTAGAACAAAATTCTCTTGATGTTACATTTTACAATTATCTACCAACAAAAGAAAAAATTCTTAACTAGGTAAGTTCTACAAGGAACACCTTGCAGTCCCTGTAGAGCTCATACTATCATCACCATACGAAGTTTTTAGATGCCTCTTTAGTGAAATCTAAGACTATATTTTAAAACTTTATTTTCATATTCACATTAATACAAATATTTTAATATATAAAAATTACTCAAAAGGCAGTGAGTCTACTTAATTTTGAATGTTTCAGACTCAGAATACATTCAAAATGCAGAAGGAAAACATACCTTAAAACAACTTACGCTATCTTAAAATATAAACAGCAATAGAACGAAAGGAAATTTTGAAAATCATTTAAAAGTTATGTCTTTTATAACCTGACTTCAAACACATATCAAGTAGAATACTTTCCAAATGTATATTCAGGAGGGATAATCATATTAGAGATCATTTCTAATATTCTAACAAAATATATCACAAGGAGGAAAATTTGGGATCAAAACCTGCTTTTATCACTAAGTCACCACTGATCTGAAGGACAAACCATTTAGCAGGTTAAGAAACTACTTTTAGGGCTGGCCAGATAGCTTACTTGGTTAGAGCTAATAACACCAAGTGGTGCTAATACCACCAATGTCAAGGGTTCAGATTCCCTTAGCAACCAGCTCCCCCCCCCCACCCCCAAAAAATAGAAAGAAGAAAAAAAGAAAAGACAGTACTTTTAAAAAACAGCAAATCTGTCTGGCAGAGGTATTTTGTAGCAGCTAGGCTTTGGAGGGTCTTACCTGATCCATTTTTTCCCCTGAGCATCAGAGAATATCCCTCATTTCCTGGGTACAGATTGACCACTAAACATGACAAAGTCTCTTGCATTACAAGCTTCTCTAATAGGTTCACATTTCTTCTTAATTTCTGCTTTAAAGAGAGGCAGAGCTCATGAAAATAATACAACATAACCTTAACAAATAATGCTATAATTTAACGAAATCAGACCTGAATTAATCTTTTGGTGCTCCTTCCACATTATGATCCTGAATATATGAGAGAAATTCACAAAACTATACCCGCTATGTATGGGACAGCTATGCAAATTTAATTTTGATCTATACCTGCATTTTATACAAATTTATTCATATAAAAAAACTGGCGATCTATAAAACAATAAAAATAGCTAAACATAAAATACGAACTTTTGAACACATAAGTAGAAAATAAAAATATTTAAATAAGTAAAATATAAAATCATTAAATGTAAATGTATAAAACATATGTGATGTGTAATTCATTTCTATTAAGTAAAAGTCTAACATAAATGAAGAATTTGGGACTTTCTCTTTGTTTGAATGGCAACAAGTACACATTTCTTAAATATTTTATAGCCTAAATTAGATCCAAACAAGTTCAACAGCTCTAATTGGCTGAAATGTTCAATCTAAAAATATCTAAATGGTAAGAGGAGGTAAGCAATTCAGACAATTTTCTGTAAATTCGACTAAAGCAGCTCCTTAGAAACCACTTTGTTTAAAAAAAATTCATCAGAAAACATAATGCACATACATTTAAATCCATGATTTTAGAAATGCAAATGATTTAAAGTGAAACCCATTTATAGATATAACAGTTCCTTTCATCAAATCTTATTCAGGAAAGATATCTGAGTCAATAGAACATTTATTTTTGCAGGATATCAAAAAACCAAATCCGTTTTGAGTATCTTATATATATTAAGTATATAATTTTATACTTAATATAAATATATATTTTTATTAATATATATTAATCATATATCCTATACACAGCCATATGCAGAGAGGAATTATAAATTTTTGATCTACCATCACCATACAATCAAAACACTATGCAATGTGAAAAGTGAAAAAAAAGGGCAAACAACTTTTCACTACTTTGGTGTTAAAAAAAAAAAAAGTAGTGAAGAGTGACTAAAAATTTTAAAGTTTTTCCATTGCGGAGAAAACTCTCATAATTTGACTTAAGGCAGAATTAGATAAATTCTGACAGTATGTGTACCTCTTTAAGAAAACAAATTGGCTCCCACTGAGTTGACCCCATTTAGACCAGAGGTTGGAAAATTTCTCTCTTAAAGAGCTAGATCGTATTTTAGGCTTGTCGGCCAAATGGTCTGTGTTCACTACTACTCAACTCTGCCTTTGTACATAGAAAGCAGCCACTGAGGATACATAAACCAACAGGTGTGGCCGGGTTCCAATAAATATTCATTTACAAAAACATGCAGTGGGTCAGATTTGGCTGGTGGACAGTGGCTTGCCAACCCTAATTTAGAATCTTTATGTACCTCTCATATCTTAGTTCTGTCTCTGAGATGATAGATATGTACATTATATGTCAAAACTTTAAAAAATGTACACTTTGAACATGTGCAATTTATTTTATGTCAAATATAACTCAATACAAGTTATGTAAAACAAATAAGATTTATATTTTGCCCTAATTTAAAGACTTTAAAGATTATACACTACTGAAATTCCACTATTTTTTGCCTAAATGGTAAAATGATATTCATTTTTAAATTAAAGGCAGACAATAGAAGCTCATAGCCCTTCTAACTCAAAGGTTCAAAAGATATCAAGAACTCAATTTCTACTACCTTTCTACTGCCCATACCTTTATGCTACATAAAAATGAATGAAACTGACCATGAACTCATTTTGTAACCAAATTCACCTTTTGAATTTCCTACCAGTCCTGTAAGAGCTTCAACTTTACAGTGCAAATTGCCATGTGGAAATAGGTTACTTTTCTCCTGCCTTAAGTTTACAAACTACTTCTCAGGGGGAAGAAGAAGCAAAAGATAATATATACTATGGCTTTGCTTATGACTTCCCAGTGGTAAGTCCTATTACTCAGTAAATAACTGCTCCCTTATTCCTACCTCAGCAGGTGATCTCTGCCTGGTGCCAGATGAGCTAGGGCTTTAGGCCAGTGGTAGAACTAACTGGTGTCTCATTGGAAAAGGTGTTAATTCACTAACAAAAATATAAATCATTAACTGCTTCAAATTTAACTCTCCCAAATATCCCTCTTCCTCTACCTTTCAAAAGCCACAATATCATAAAAAATTTATACTTACCTTAACCTCAGGCTCTTTTTCACATTCTTCAACATACAAGTCATAAAGTTTTTGAAATACAGATTTTCTAAAAAAATTTAATAAAACAAATATACATAATAATGTTATTATAATAATCATGAAATAAATGTTATTTTAATATTTTCCTAAATTTTTCCATTTTTCCTTCAATTTCCCCAAAATTGGGAGTGGGGTGGGGTTGGATATGGTAGCTAACATCAACTTAGAAATTCCTAATATATACAAAGAACCTACAACATTTCTAGCACAGTGCCTAGTAGGAACGCAATCAACAGCTGCTATCATCATATTTTAATGAATTTAATTATCAGTTAATTAAATATTCATACATACCTTCCACTAGATAGGTATTTCCTTTTAGGAGGTCTCTGTCGGGCACTTTCAATGACATACTGAAAAAGAAAAGTTTATGAAAATAGCTTGTCTTTTACTCTGCACATGAACAACTGTATTAAGTACGTCTAAAATATATGTAAGGCTAAAAAGGCTGTTCTGTCACTCAAATCTCTGACTTATGTTAAATTATACCTTATAGGAAAAACTACTTCTAAATATATGTTACATACAAGTAAAATTTAAACTGCACTAATATTAGCACAGTATTTCATTGCCATAAGCAAAATCATATAGTTTCACAGGCCAGAAATATTCTCAATGTTTTATGGTTGTTCAAAATATGCTTAATGTATTAAAAATCGTGTATCTAATTGCAAGGACTCTTTTTCTAGCTATTTCCCCCATTAATTGAGTAATTAGAAAACATGTCAAAAGAGGAAAACATAATTTTAGAAATTCTATGTCCTTGTTCAAATAATTTTTATTTCACAGCATTATTATCTGAGGAGTCTAAGTAACAGATGATCCAAACATCATTTGGCACTTTTACAGTAAAATTATTTGTATACTTGTCCTAACATAATATTAATGTACTTCTTTGAAAAGCACATACAAAAATCTCTTAAAACTGAGTTTTTGTCAATTAAAGACAACACTATTTCAATATGTAACTTAGTCACGCCTCACCTCCGCACGATCCAAAGCTAGTTCTAAAGCTTGCTGCTGTAAAAAGTAAATAGTGTATTTGGTATTATTAGTTATTTTCACAAAAAATAATTAATATACATTTAACATTTCTAAATACGGGTTTAAATGTATTTCATTTTCTGTAACAGGTCTAATGTATTTTTACTTCTCTCCTCCACCCCATCAAGATATGCAACAAAGAAAAAATATGACAGAGTTGGGCACCTGATTATGACAACCAGATAAGAAATGCTAAAATGGTGTCTCTCGTCTGTGCTTGTGAGGCTGATATAGGGGAGGGTTGGATACGGTAGCTATCAGCACTTTATAAATTGAATTTCTTCAACATTCTAAAAGCACCATTTAGGAAAACATACTGGTCATAATTTAAACAAAGTAAAACAAAGACTAAACTGTCCTCATCCACTTCAAATCCTAACAATTGGGAGAGGGGTTGTGCTGGTACCTAAATCAACTTAGGAATTCCTAATATGTTAATGCGAAGAACCTAAAACATTTCTAGCTCAGTGCCTAGTATAAATGTAATAATTGATGGCTAACATTAATACGTTTCAATAAATTTAAGATGTCATCAATTACAAGCATGCATCATTATTTTAGATAACATTAAGAAAAAAATATGCTGCCAATTATAATTGTAAGATGTCACTGACTGTAGTAGATTCATCATCAACTCAGTAATAAAATGTAAAAGAAAAATGCATCTTAGAATTGATGAAATACAGTATTATTTCTACATGTAAGGTTTGAGATCTACTAGTAGATCCCCATCCTTCATCCACTTTCTTAGAGACACTTATTTTAAGGTAAGAGGGGAAATATGAAGAAGGTAAGTTACACCTTCCTCACAGTATTTTCATTCACAATTATAGTCATTTTTAAATTCCATTCGGAGGCATAAAGCCTTCATTTTTTATTTATAAGGACCCAAATTCTTCAGTTTTATTCTGCAGATTCCAATAATACACCTACAAAGTTGCATGTCATAAAAACTAAGCATCCACCAAAATCCCAGGAGGGTAGGGAGAACAACAAATACCGCCACCCTTTGGAAATTAAGGGAGTTTTAAGTGACTCTGCCACCTACTCCTAAGCATGAAGAATTTGTTTGATTTTAAAAAGAAGCTGGCCTTTTTAGACTGCTATCAAAAATCCATATTATTAAATATCTAAATGTAGTAAGTGAACAAAGTCTGAAATTTGTTATTTCAAAAGGTTCAGTTAAAATAAATTTATACCAATTTTCTTTATTAAAAAAATCTTATAAGGAGTAGATTCCCAATAAAACTGCTTCCTAGGATTCAAGATAAGATTCTTGAATATGACCCATTTTCCAGCACAAAACACAATTCTGGACATATACTCCTGACACATAAATTTCTTTTAAATTTTGGCCAATAAAACCTTAAAGTAAGTATATATCAAAAAAATTATAATAAACACAATCAAATATATACTCTAAAATAATTTTAAAGAGCCAGTTATCTCAAGTGAATATTTCATTTTCTGAAATCAAAACTTCAAAAGGTCTAATGAGATATATCTGCAGATGTAAAGATAAGCATCTTAATTCACTACCTCCTTCAAATATGTAAGAGGGAAATGATTAAGTAATATAGATGCAAAATGGAAGGTAAGGTCAGAACCTCACTATGACCGTTCCACTTCTATCTAATAGAGCAGGGGTAGACAGGCAAGATCCCAAAAGGAGGAGAAAAAAGATAAATGTTTTCTGATAAATGCTGCACAACAGGGGTTTATCTGAATGAATGAATTAGTCAACATGGTGGTGAGTATTCATTTATTCTGTCAAATGCTTCTTCTTTAAAATATTAAAAAGTGTTTTTTCCCCTTATTCTTTAATTTTTTAATGGCTACTCCTAAGTATGTTTAATGACTGTAAGTCAGTGAAAAGAAATGTGCCATTAGAAGGCTCAAGGTCCTAGCATCAATGCCGCTTAAGATATGTGCAGTAAGCAGGATACATTTGTTTTTAAGTTAAAAAAAAATCTAAATGAAAAGGAACTTTAAAATATAAGAAACCTGTGCCCACAAAACAAATTTTATTTATTACTATCCTCCTTGCCAGTGACTTGGAATATGGCAAAGTGGATATAAGTAAATATTTTTAATACATCATAAATATAAGGACAGACAGATTATCTGTATAACTTGGATATGACAATATACCACTGAACTGAGAGATGAGCCTTTTTTTTTGGCAGCTGACCAGTAAGGGGATCCTTGGTGTTATAACACTGCGCTCAATCCAATGGAGCTAACCGGCCAGCCAAGCATGTATTTCATAGAGATTTCGACTGCTAAGTAATTTCCCAGTTAGAGTAATTTGCGCAGCTTACAAGAGTATTTCTGTATCTATGATATAAATATTTTCATGAAGATGAAGGAAGGGAACATTCTAAAACACAAATGTAAACATACTAAACTGGAGCTTACCATTGTGGCATGAAATAGAAGTCCAAAAAGAAGAGAAAACTTATGTGCGTTGATGAAGTGGGGTGAAAACCATGTCTTTAATATCAATCTTATAGTACTGTAAAAGCAAAAACAACAAAACCCCCATGTTAACGTAATGCTGTCAAAAGAAAGAAATGAGATTTAGTAATTAACAAGGGAACTTACTTGAAACACATTTCTAACATACTTTTTAATAATCTGCAATAGTAAAATTCATGTACCACAACCTATCGACTCATTGCTGAAAAGTAGTTTTAACTGGGTAGGGCAAAATACAGTTTATAAGTTAGAGTCATTACTCACTTTCCTCAAAAATATTTAACATCCCAGAAGAGAAAATAAATGTTTTTTGAATCTCTTCTCTATTATCACTCTTGCTACTCCCATTTTTCCTCTGGATTATTCTAATAGCCTGCCCACTGGCCTTGAT
The DNA here is from genome assembly GCF_000696425.1 of Galeopterus variegatus. Taxonomy (NCBI): domain Eukaryota; kingdom Metazoa; phylum Chordata; class Mammalia; order Dermoptera; family Cynocephalidae; genus Galeopterus; species Galeopterus variegatus. The sequence continues at coordinate 146,297 of NW_007729625.1, read as the reverse complement.
CATTATACAGTTCACTTTACAAATCACAGATTTCATCAGGCCTGCAGATAAGAATCCTTCTAAGGATATTGCCCCAAATGCCCCAGGCTACATTTTCCAGATACCTCTCCAGCCCCTCCAGCTCTTCCTCTCCTCAAACTAGGTTCCCGAAGGACCTCTTTCCTCTAACACAAGGGTTCTCATCCTGGATGCACAAGAGTGTAACCTGTGAAGCTTTATATAGTGGGATGCCCATGCCCCACACTCCCCTGAGATTATAATTAATTGGTCTGGACTAGGGCCCAGGGATCAGCATTTTTGGAGCTCCCCAGGAGATTCAAAGGTGCTGCCAGTGTTGAAGCATACACCTGTGTCCTCTGCCTAGCAGAGATGGTACATAATGTTGCCCTGAGAATGTTAACAAATAAATCTTATTTTAAATCTAATTCTTTAACTCCTTGTAACTATCTCTGCGTGTCTACCCAGTTGACCTAAAGCACAACTTCTGGTGACAGAAAGATATTCTGTAAGTGTCCTGTTTTGTTTTTTGATGCACCTAAAGCTTAAGTTTTTGCCAGTTCGGGTTTTTAAAAAATGGGGGAAAAAAAAAAAGGTCTAAGCTCCGAATACATCACAGGCCACATACGGGTTCCAGGAATAATCATTAAAAAAATGAATAAGAAATTAATCCTACACTCAAAGAGCTCACAGGAAGTGTAAACTTAGCTTAGATTAAGGTGAAAAATTTCACCACTGAATCTAAAGATGAAGATACACTACATACTTAAAGCCAAAATGTGATAACTTTATAATTAAGGTTTCTTGTCACTAAAGGAGGGAGGTTAAGTAACTTTAAATTACAATTTTTAAGTACTGCAGACAAAAACCAGTAAATGACTTCCTACATCTCTTACTAAGCTTACATTCTCACTGTATACGGTACTAGAACCTGTGAAAGAAAGCCATTGTAATCCCTATCAGAATCTCCATTTTACAGAAAAAGGCAGTCCGAATGAGTGACTTTCCCAAGATTACAGACCTAAGCCGGAATTCAGATCTCTCTCAATTTCTAACCTAAGGTTCTTTCTAATATTATATAACCTTCAGACCACTGTACGGTGGTGACGAGAGATGGCTTCCAGGGGCAGCTATTCTCCAAGTTCATTTCTGAACGCCAGGGAACTGTGGTGAGGATGAGTAATTAATCCAATTCTAAATGTCGCTATCAATTCCACTGATGTCCCTGATCGACCGAGTTTCTTCAGACTGCACGAGCTTTCGTAACAACTTAGGCTTTCCACGTAAAACGCCCCCAGCTCCACAATTGGAGCCACTAGCCTTTATTCAATATGGACACCAACGAGCCCGCCCCCAAAGAAGCGCTTCGCAAAATTCTTGCGAGTTTACGGAAATACCTGTAACTGGAACCCAAAAGTCAAACTAAAACTAAAAGCGCTGCTTAGCAGCACCACGAAAAGCAATGGAGGCGTCCGCCGGGAAGGTGGCTGGCTCAGCCCCCGGCCAGGCCCGCGGGATCTCCGGGTACGGGGACACCGTCTTCCTCCCGCGGGCTTCCAGCTCCGGAAAACCGCCCGGGAAGCGGCCCGCTCACCTCTGACCTCGGCCGGATCTCACGCGCCTAACCTACCGCCTGCCTGCCGCGGGCCCGCCCCACCCACGGCCTCCGCCCACCTGTGCCGGCAGCAGCCGCGCTGGGCCTCAAGACCGCGCAGCCGGTTGGGCCGCAACGCCCACCCGCCCCTTCACCCCCGCTGTTCCACAGCCCGGCCAACGGCCTGTTCCGGCGGCCGCGCTTCCGACTGGCCGGCTGGGCCGGGGGGCGGGGACAGCGGGCGGAAGTGGAGGCGCCGAGAGGTGGGGCCGCGGCCGGAAGCTCGGGCTCTGGGGCTGGTGCAGCCGCGGGCGCATTCCCGCGAGGCCCGCCGAGACTCTGGTCTGTGCGCGAGGCGTGACCGGGATCCTCTTCCTAGTGCCGGTGACCGTGTCCGCACGACGGGCGGCAGGATGTAGCGATTTTTTGTCGTGGTAGGAGACCCTGTTGAATTTCGAGTCAAAGAAACTTGGAATTAGCTTTCCTTTTTGCTCAGCCCGTCTAAATGGAAAAGGAGCGACACCATTACCTGCATTTACTAGTCCTGTGTGTAGAGCCTTCTAAACTGTCAGTGAATTTAACGTTTTAGAAAATCATCCCAGAGAAGGGTTCTAAAAATTCAGAAACTGCATTACCAGAACACATTGTAATGTCTAATTGCAAATTTGCACCTTTAAACAAATTTGGTTGTTGAGGAGTCAAATTTTCTTAATTGCAGAGAAATTCACAGAACGTCAGAGGAACCATTTTAAAGTGCGTTTAATACATTCAGAATGATGTACCACCACCAACTGTAACTCGTTCCAAAACATTTTCGCCAACCTAGAATAAAACCTGAACCCCTTAAGTAGTTAATCCCCATTCTTTCCTCTCCCAGCCCCTGGCAAATACCAACCAGCTTTCAGACGCGGGGTTTACCGATTACGGATATTTCAAATAAATGGAATATGTGACCTTTTCGTATCTGTCTTCTTCAATGACATAACGTTTTGTACACCTTATAGTATGTATCAGTACTTCATTCCTTTTATGGCTCATCTGTTGTGTGTAGATATCATAATTTTATTCATCCATCCATTGATAGACATTTGGGTTATTTCCACCTTTGGGTTATTGTGAGTAGTGCTGCTATGAACATTTGTGTACGAGTATTTGAGTCCCTGTTTTCTACTCTTTGGGGTATATAGATAGAAGTGGAATTTCTGGGTCTTATGGTTATTCTATGTTTAAGTATTTGAGGAATCCATAAAGTGTTTTTCACAGCAGCTGAACAATTTTACATACCAACAGCAGTGTTGGGGGATTCCAATTTCTCCACAACTTCACCAACACTTGGTAGTTTCCTTACTTTTTTTTTTGTCTTTTTGTCTTTTTTCGTGACCGGCAACAGATCGCAACCCTCAGTATCGCGCCCGTACCGGACCGGGACCGGCAACGGGATTACAACCCTCGGTGTTGCCCCCGCTCCTCGCTCAGCCAGTGAGCGGCCGGTCTGCATGTGGGATCCGAACCCTCGGCGGGAGCGCCGCCGCACTTCCCAAGCAGCGCACTTATCCAGTGCGCCACCGGGCCGGCCCACTTTTGATAATATCTGATAATCAGAAGAATCTGCTTTGACCAAGTCAGCGAAATTATAGTGCCTTGGAAAATCTGGAATAAGTCAGTAATCACCTGTCCTGGAAAAAGTTATCATAAGGCTTTTTTACTTAAACAGATTTAATGACACCAGAAAGCCATAAAATCACCTAAAATGATTCTATTACCCTTACCCTAGATCCTTGCGTGTTGGATGTAACCTACTAACAATCCTAAATCTATGTGTTATGTACAACCACTAGAAAACCTGATAAAGTAATGAGGTGAAGCAATCCTTCTCTCTCTCCTTTGACCCTTCTGCCTTCTTGTGATTATAAAATTCTAAGCTCTGCTGGCCCTCTTCGGAACACATTTCTCAGGGTGACTTGACTATGTATATCCCCGGTTGCAATTGTCATGTTGGCTCAACAAATCATTGCTTATATGTATTGGCCTCAGTTTCCTTTTTAGGTCAATATACCTATCCCAATGGGTGTGAAATGGTATTTCATTGTGGTTTTGATTTGCATATCCTAATGGCTAGTGATACTGAGCATCTTTTCATGTCCTTCTTGATCATCTTCTTCAGAGAACTCTATTCAACTCCTTTGCCAATTTTTTTTTTTTTTAAATATAACTGATAAGGGGATCTTAACCTTTGGCTTGGTGTTGTCAGCACCACACTCAGCCAGTGAGCAAACCAGCCATCCTTATATAGGATCCAAACACTTGGCCTTGGTGTTATCAGCACTGCACTCTCCCAAGTGAGCCACAGGCTGACCCCTTTTGCCAATTTTTAAGTAGAGTTGTTTGTCTTCTTGTTGTTAGGTTAGAAGTGGTTATGTGTTCTAATACTAGACCTTATTGGATATATAATAATACTGTACTTTCTCCCATTCTGTAGGTTGTCTTCACTTTCTTGATAATGTCTTTTGGTGTACAAAAGTTTTTAATTTAGATGAAGTCTAATTTATCTATTTTTTTCTTTTGTTGCTTGTGCTTTTGGTGTCATAACTATGAATCCTTTGAATGCTGTCTCAGTCTGCTAAGGCTGCTATAACAAAATACTACAGACTGGGTGGCCTAAACAACAGAAATTTGTTTCTGACAGTTCTGGAGGCTGGGAAGTCTAAGATCAAGATGCTGGCTAATTTTGGTTTTGATGAAGGCTCTCTTTCTGGCTAATTGATGGCTCTATCTTGGCAGCCCTACATGTGTCCTTACATGGCAGAAAGAACATTCTAGTTCTCTGGTGTCTCTTCTTAAGAGGACATTAATCCTATTGGATCCGAGACATACCTTTATGACCTCATTTAATCTTAATTACCTCCTTACAGGCCCTATCTCCAAATATAGTGATGTTGGGGGTTAGGGCTTCAACATATAATTTTTTGGGGGGTGACACAATTCAGTCCATTGGATTCTTCCCCTAGCCCCCCAGATTCATGTTCTTATGGAATGTAAAATATATTAATTTCATTCCAACAGCTTCAAAGATCTTAACTCATTCCAGCATCAACTCTAAAGTATAAAATCCAAAGTCTCATCTAAATATTATCTAAATCAGATATGAGTGAGACTTGAGGAATGATTCATGCTAAGATGAAATTTCTCTTCACCTGTGAACCTGTGAAACTAGACAAAGTCATTTGCTTCCAAGATACAATGGTGTAACAGGAATAGGATAAAAATATCCATTCCAAAAAGGAGAAGTAGAAAAGGAGGAAGAGATGACAAGTTCCAAGCAAGTCCAAAATCTAGCAAGACAAATTCCATTAGATCTTAAGTCTCAAGAATAATCAATTTTGATTCAATGACCTGCTTTTCAGACTTACTGGGGTGGTGGCCCTGCCTTCTGGACCCAAGGTGGGTGTTGTGCTCCTGAAGCTCTGCCGGGCAAGAGTCCCATCCCAAAGGTTCTGCCAGGTGGTAGCTCTGATAACATCTGAATGGCCTTTGGGGTCATTCTTCCCTTTTCTTAAAGAATAGTGCAAGTTCACAGCTGAATAACTCTACTGTCCTGTCCAGTAGAATCCATAAGTCTGAAAGCCTTCCTTCATTGTGTCCCATCTCCATCCCCTTCAGTTCAAATAGGCAGTATTTCTGCTTGTATGATTCCATAATCTCTTTATGGAATTCATGTTCTTATGGAATGTAAAATATATCAATTTCATTCCAACAGCTTCAAAGATCTTAACTCATTCGAGCATCAACTCTAAAGTATAAAATCCATACTCTTGGTCCAGCCATACCCTTGGTGTTCTCTTTAGAACATACTTTCTCATTTTCTGCAACATGGACAGGCTAAGAATTTTCTAAATATTAAAGTTCAGTTTCCTTTTTGCTTAATAATGTCATCTTCAATTCATCTCTTTTCTCTTTCATTTTACTATAAGCAGTCTGGAGGAGACAGGTTGTACCTTGACATTTTGCTTAGAAATCTCTTCAGTTAAATATCCAGTTGTATTATTCAAATTCTATCTTGCATGAAACACTCGAATATAATCAGCCAAGTTCTTTGCCACTTTATAACAAGTATCACCTTTCCTCCAGTTTCCAATAACCTGTTCTCATTTTCCTGTGAGACCTCATCAGAATGGCCTTTAATGTCCACATATCTACCAACATTCTTTTCATGATTATGTGTTTTCTAAGAGTAGGGGTCTTTCTCTCCAACCCTCCTCTCTTCTTTTTTAGTCTGTGCCGAATCACCCTTAACATCCACATTTCTGCCAATAGTTCCTTTGCAGCAATCTAGGATTTTTCTATCACATACCTCAAAACTCTTCCAGACTCTCCCCATTACCCAGTTCCAAAGCCACTTCTACATTTTTTAGGTATTAAAGCAGCATTTCACTTTTTGGTACCAAAATCTGTCTTAGTCTGCTCAAGCTACTATAGCAAAATAACCCTGAGTAGGTGGCTTAAACAACAGAAATGTATTTCTCGCAGTTCTGGAGGCCGAGAAATGTAAAATCAAGGTGATGACCAATTCAGTTTCTGGTGAGGACTCCTTTTCTGGCTTGTAGACACCTGCCTACTTTCTCTGTCTTCACATAGCCAAGGGGCAGTGAGGGAGGTGGAAGATGAGATGGGCCGGCCCGGTGGCGCACTGCTACAGTGCGCCACTTGGGAGTGTGGCGGCGCTCCCGCCGAGGGTTCAGATCCCACATACAGACCGGCCACTCACTGGCTGAGCGAGGTGCGGGCGCAACACCGAGGGTTGTGATCCTGTTGCCGGTCCCGGTCCGGTACGGGCGCAACACTGAGGGTTGCGATCTGTTGCCGGTCACGAAAAAAGACAAAAAGGAAAAAAAAAAAAAGATGAGAAAGAGAGGGGGGGGGAGGGAGGGAGGGAGGGAGAGAGGGAAGGAAGGAGGGAAATGAGGAGAGAGAGAGAGAGAGAGAGAGATCTGATGTCTCTTTTTATAAGTACACTAATCTATAGGATCAGGGCCCCACTCTTATGACCTAGTTAAACTTTATTTCCTCCTTATAGGTCCCATCTCCAAATACAGTGATATCACGGGTTTAGACTTCAACATATGAATTTTGAGGAGACACAATTTAGTCTGTAGAAAATGGTATTTATTTCACCCTTGACTCTAGCCCTGCCCCTGCCCCCCTCAAATGCTGTTATGAATGGAATTTTATCTTAATTTCCTTTACAGATTGTTCATTGCTGGTTTATAGAAACACCACTTATTTTTGAGTGTTGTCTTAGTCTGTTTCTGTTGCTTATAACAAAATACTTGGAACTGAGTAACTTACAAAGAAACAATATTTATTGCTTACAATTTCAGAGGCTAGGAAGTCCAACATACAGGGAACATATCTGGTGAGGGTCTTCTTTGGTGATGGCTTTATACCAATGCAGGGGTCTCACATGGCAGAAAATGGTGGAGCAGAGAGAGAGATACTCTCATGTTTTCTCCTTTTAAAGTCTTCGGAACCATGCCCCTGACCACCATTATTAATGCATTCACCATGGCATGGTCCTACAATGTAATCACCTCTTTAAGGCCCCACCTTTCAATTACGATAATAGGATTTTCCACCCTCAACAGTTATGATGGGGTTTAAGCTTCCAACACATGCTTTTTGGGGGACACAGTAAAATATAGTGAATATTAATCTTGTACTCTGAAAATTTGCCAAATTTGCTTATTAGTTCTAATATTGTGTGTGCATGTGTATGTGTATTCTTTAGGGTTTCTATATATAGACTCATGTAATCTGTGAACTGAGGTAGTTTTACTTCTTCCTTCCAATTTGGACACCTTTTATTTCTTGTCCTTGTCTAATTGATCTGGCTAGAACCATTCCTTCACTTTAACGATTTGGCTCATGTGACTGTGGAAGCTGGCAAGTTTGAAATATATAGGGCAGCCTGGTAGACTGGAAACTAAGTCAAGAGTGGATTTTGCAGTCTTAAGGCAGAATTTCTGCTTCTCTGAGAAACCTCAGATTTTGCTTTTAAGGCCTTCACCTGATTGAACAAGGCCCACTAGTTTCCTTTATTTAAAGTCAACTGATGGTAGACATTAAACACATCTACAAAGTACCTTCACAGCAACACCTAGATCGGTGTTTGAATAAATAAGTGGGTACTATCAAAGTGGGCCTAACAAAGTTGACACATAAAGCTAACCATCACGCCTGCTATAGTTTGGATGTAGTTTGTCCCTACCAAAACTCATGTTGAAATTTAATTGTCAATGTAATGGCATTGGGAAGTAGTGAGATCTTTAAGAGGTGTTTGGGTCATGGGGGTTCTTCCCTTATGAAGGAATTAATGCAGTTCTTTCGAGACTGGGTTTGCTCTTAAGAGAGTGGGTTGTTATAAAGTGAGGCATTTTCTCATGTGTTTCCCTTTTTGCATGTATCCAGTTTCCCTTCCAATTCTCAGCCATATTTTGAAGCAGTTTGAGGCCCTCACCAGATGTGGCCACCCATGTTGGTCTTCATAGCCTACAGAGCTGTGAGCTAAACACGACTCTTTCCTTTGTAAATTATCCAGTGTCAGGTATTCTGTTATAGCAGCACAGAACAAGACAACACCCAGTGTGATAGATAATACTATTAGCTCACAGTTTAATTTTGTTTTTTATTTCCCACTCTTCTGCTGGCTTCAGTGTGGGCAGATACTTCTCCACCCTAGTGACTTTGCATTTGGCTGTGTGACTTGCTTTGCTCGATGGAATTTGAACAGATCCAGTAGTTGTTTAACTACATGGCATCTTGCAAGTGAAGAGGGCATGTGTGTTCTGGCAGGTGAGAATTCTACCACTGAACCATCCATGCACTGCATGTGTGTTCTGAATCCTATGGCTTTTTATGCATGTATGTGTGTTTGTATGTGTGTGTTCCTGCAGAAAATGATGTAGTGTCCAACGTGAAAGGGCTACTTACAGGCAAAAGAAGGGACAATTGGAGAATCAAGGGGAATAAAAAATATTTTCACTGAAATGGATTGAAACATTAAATATGTTAAAAATACACAAGCTCTTAATAAAGCTTTAAAAACCCCTAACTGGTCACATTGAAGACTGCTAGGGCACCAACTCATTATTCTGAAATTGTTAAAAAAAAATAAAAATAAAAATAAAAAAACAAATTTTCTTTTTTTCCTAAGTAAACTGAAATTCAGAGTAACAAATAGTTGATGGGGAAAACTTTTTTTGGAGAAAAATTCCATTGAATAAATGAAGAAGGAATAATAGAATATCACCATTTTGAAACCTGTAAGAAAATAACATTTCTAGGAAATAATCACTAATGGTTGACATATAACAATACTAAAAATGAGATGATCAAATACGGCATGTCTCCTGATATGAAGTATTTCATATTACTACTGTTTATGAAATATTTTTGCAAAAAAAAAAAGTTCAGGGCTGGCCAGTTACTCAGCTGGTTAGAACTCATTGTTGTAACACCAAAATCAAGGGTTCAGATCCCCACACTGACCCCCCCCAAAAAAAATTGAATCTGAATTTAATCAGGCCTTTAGATCTAACTACCAGTTTACTTGAATAAAGAAGCCCAGAGTACATGTTAAGCAACAACATGAGAATATAATCCTCCCAAAACATAATGTGGTAAAAACACTGTGGGAATATTGAACATGAACTGGCTATTTTATTATATTAAGAGATTACTGCTAATTGTTATGGGCTGAGTGTAGTCCCCTCCAAATTCATATGTTGAATCCCTCATATCCAATACCTCAGACTATGACCGTATTTGGAGATAGGGCCTTTAAAGAGCTGATTAAGTTAAAATGAGGACATTAGGGTGGGTCCTAATCCACTATGACTAGTGTCCTTATGAGAAGTGAATATGAATACACAGAGAAGCACCAGGGATGCATGAGAACAGAAGAAAGACCATGTGACTACCCATCTACAAGCCAAGGAGAGAGGCCTCAGAGAATACCCACCGTGCTGGCACCCTGATCTTGGACTTCCAGCCTCTAGAACTGTGAGAAAATAAATTCCTAATATTTATGCCACCCAGTCTGTGGTAGTTTATTGTGGCAGCCCTAGAAAACTAATACAATGTTAGGTGGAAAAGTGGTTATAAAAATAAGAAAAATAGACCTTACCTGTTAGAGATACAAAATGCAGCATTTACAGGTGAAATTATATGAATTTGGAAATCTAGCTTAAAATACTTAAAAGAATTGGAGGATGATATATGAAATAAGTAAATTTCAATAATTATCAAAACTAAATTACTGATAATTATTGAAACTGATTAAGAGGTACTGGGGATCTGTTATATCTCCACTTTTGCATATGACTGAAAACGTCCACAATAAACAATTAAGTTAAACACACTCATGCACACACACACACATACGTGCAATATGCCAATATATACCATATATAGATATAGTTTTCCTTAAAATTCTAGCTGAAACTCATCCACCATCATGGATTTGGTTACTGCCCACATGCTGAGGGCCCTCAGGTCTATAGTTGTGTCCATTTCTGGTTACTCGACATTTTCACTTGATGTCCCAAAGGCCTTCCAAATGTAATGTGTCCAAAACAAATTCATCAACTTTTTTTCTCAGATGTTTTGTATTCTCCCTACTGGTGATTGTTAACTTCTCATAGACAAGAGCCTAGTTTAGATCTCTCTCTCAAGCCCCACATCCCCCCAGTTCTCAAGCCCCTGGAGTTCTATTTCTAAGTACCTCTCAGGTTTGGTCTCTCCTGTCTTCTAATGTCACTTTCATGGAAATCATATTCTCACTCGGATGACCACAATTCCTTGCTACCGGCACTTCCTGCCTCTTGTCTCACCCAGTGTCTCCACTCAATCCTACTCAGATTGTTGTTAAAGTTGTCTTTTTTTCCCCTCATAACTTAAAGAAAACTAAATAGTACATGAACATAATAAAAAAAATCACGCAGTGCAAAAATGCACAGCAATAAAAAAATGGGCTTATCATTGTAGCACTACTTACTTTTTCTTTTTTTTTCTTTATTTTAATTGAAGCTTAATTGATGATACATATTTTGGGGGTACAATATTGACTACCATAATCTGTGTACAACATGTGTTAATCAGATCAATATTATTAGCATGTTCATTATTACAGATCGTAATTATTTTTTATGCCCCTTACTCAATCTCTCCCCACTCGCCTCTCTCTCCCCCTCTCCCACCCCTAGAAACCATAGATTTGTTCTTTCTGTCTGAAAGATCAACGTATTATTGAGGTCTTTTCTTTCTCTCTCTCTCTTTCTTTTTTTCTTTCTTTCTTTCTTTCTTTCTTTCTTTCTTTCTTTCTTTCTTTCTTTCTTTCTTTCTTTCTTTCTTTCTTTTCTTTTCTTTTCTTTTTCTTTCTTTCCTTCTTTTTTAGCATCCACTTATGAATCAGAACATGCAGTATTTCTCTTCCTGTGTCTGGCTTATTTCACTTAACATAATTTCCTTCGAGCTCATCCATGTTGCTGTGAATGGTAGAATTTCATTCTTTTTTATGGCTGACTAGTATTCAATTGTATATATATCCTATAGTTTTCTTATCCAGTCATCCATTGATGGACATTTAGGCTGGTTCCATATTTTGGTTATTGTAAATAGATCTACAGTGAACACTGGAGTGCAGGTATCCCTTCGACATGATGATTTCCATTCCTATGGGTATGGAAAGTGGAATTGCTGGATCATAAAGTAATTCTATCTGTAGTTGTTTGAGAAACCTCCATACTGTTTCACAATGGCTGTGCTGTTTTACAGTCTCACCAACAGTGTAGGAGGGTTCTTCTTTCTCTACATTCTCACCAGCATTTGTTTTTCTTGGTCTTTTTAATACTGGCCAGTTTAATTGGGGTGGGATGATATATCAGTGTGGTTTTGATTTGTATTTCCCTAATAATTAGTGATGTTGAGCATTTTTTCATGTACCTGTTGACCATTTGTTTATCTTCCTTTGAGAAATGTCTATTCAGTTCCATTGCCCATTGTTTAAAGTGGATTATTTGATTTTTTACTTTGAAGTTTTTTGAGTTCCTTATATACTCTGGATATTAATCCCTTGTCGGATGTGTATTTTGCAAATATTTTCTCCCATTCCATAGGTTGTCTTTCCACTCTGTTGATTGTTTCCTTTTGTTGTGTAGCACTATTTATAATAGTACAAATCTAGAAGGAACAAAATTTCCATCAAAAGGTGACTAGAATAAACCATAGAAGGGCTGCATAATGGAGTACTCTGTGGCTGTAAAAAGTGAGGAATCCCTTTATCTAGCATATATTGTTATATTTAAAAAGCTCTGGGGCCAAGCCCGTGGCACACTCGGGAGAGTGCGGCGCTGGGAGCACAGCAGTGCTCCCGCCGTGGGTTCGGATCCTATATAGGGATGGCTGGTGCACTCACAGCGCTCACTGGCTGAGCGCGGTGCAGCCAGTCTCAAAAAGGAAAAAAAAAAAAAAAAAAGCTCTGCACCTGTACTGAGCTCTGGTTCATCTTAGTGGGAAAATAGACCACAACCTGGGTACTAGTAGTATTCAAGGATTAGTCATTAGTTCTAGGAATTTCAGTGGAGAGAACTAGGAAATAAATTCAGTACTTTAGGGTTTTTATTTAACATCTTGGTTAAATATATCTGCATGGCCTTCCTCCCACACTTAAAATGCTGACTCATTGCCTTACACACCCCCACCTCCATAACATTCACACCAGTTTCAGAATACACAAAGACTACCACCAACAATATGATCACTGAAATATTTTTTAAAAAATTCTGAAGACTTTTTTATTTATACAGTATATACCACTCTAAGAGGTGCATATAAAAGTTAATACTTCTTAGGGGCCGGCCCGGTGGCGCACTGGATAGTGCGCCGCTTGGGAAGCGCGGCGGCGCTCCCGCCCGAGGGTTTGGATCCCACATACGGACCGGTTCCCGCTCACTGGCTGAGCGAAGCGCGGGAGCAACACCGAGGGTTGCGGTCCCGTTGCCGGTCCCCGGTCCGGTACGGGGGCAACACTGAGGGTTGCGATCCATTGCCGGAAATGGAAAAAGACAAAAAAAAAAAAAAAAAAAAAAAAAAGTTAATACTTCTTAAATCATTTAAAATAATTTCTTTCTGGTTAGTTATGCCAACAACATGATAGAGGTATATTTCTTTTTGCTTTTTTTATAGCTTATTTTTATAAGTATGTAAAATAGTTATATGGTTACAATTCAGATCTACCAAACAAGGTTAAACTCAGAAGTCTAACTTCTATCCCAGTTTTCTCAACCTGTTCCTCCCTCCCTCTGTAGGTAACCATCTTATTTTAGTTTTTTTGTGGTTTATTTTGTATTATTTAATAATAATATGCAATATAACATAGACTTGTATATATAGATAAATGTCTATATCTCCTATTACTAATACTAATTTAAAAATGGTAAATAAAGGGATAGAAGTAAGCTTGTATCCTGTTTTTTGGAATGTGCTGTATCTCAAGGGATTCAGTTAATTCATGAGTGACAATTGTTGAGGCTGGTAGATGGGAACCCAGTGTACTCTATTTTCCTACCTTTGCATATTCTTGAAATTTTTCATAGTAAAAATTTACTATGGTCCTACTCAGAAATCATACTTCCTTCCCTCCCCGGGGCCAACCACTGTTAATAGTATGTTTATTTAACTTTCCATTAATTTTCGATGCATATACAAGACTGTGTGTGTATGCACATTTAGGTATGTGCTATAATTTGAACGTCACCTCCTAAAGTCACGTTGAAATTTAATTGCCATTATAACAATGTTGACAGGCGGGATCTGTAAGAGGTGATTAGGTCATGAGGGCTCAGCCCTCACCAGTGGATTAAAGCTGTTATCATGGTGTTGGGCTGGATTACAGATCCCTCTACTCCGTCTTGTGTAGGTCATGAGTCAGGTAACCGAAAGAAAAATTGGGTAGCCACTGGCAAAGTTGATATGCTTTATTTTAGATGCGAGCTCTGCTAGCCAGCTGTTCAGAGCTGCTGCCCTTTATACCAAAGCTACACAACAATGACCATAGCCAAAGAGTATATGGGCGCGCATGTGCAGTCACACCACTCTTATATAACTTGTTTACAATGGATGTGCTGAATCATATCCAGATGGATATGAGGTGAGGGGACCAGACTATACTACACACCCCACCCCTTCAGGGTCCCTCGCTGTACAATCTATGTGTCTGAGATCTTCCACGATGTTCCCCTAGTGAGGATGGCTGATCCTTGCATCCACAGGCCATAGCAGCAATATAGACTGCAGCAACATGCCACCAAAACACAGGTACTTCCTCCCAGTACAGCTAACACCCACCTCCAGGAGGATGACATACTGGCCCACCATTCCTGGAGGGGGTCTCCAGTCATTTTTTGGAGAGCATGAATTTCACTGGTTAATTGATACAAAGCCTGAGTAATATTATGATGATAGTCAGGGATATACATACAACATTCTGTTCCGGCCAGGTCCAGTAAGCAGTCATCATCGGGATGACCTTCTGTGGGAATCCTGCAGCCACACTGGTAGAAAACTCGGTGCATATGTTTGTGTCCAGTCGACTATGGTGTTGGCAGTCACAGACTATGGGTGAAAAGACAAAAAAGTTATTGGCACCAATAGAGGGAGTTCTCATCCCTCTGACAGAACACATGCCAGCTTACCATCCTGAAAAGAATGGTTGCAGGAACAGGTGCTGTGGCTCTATGCAACAGAGCCTCCACTGGAGAGGCCCCGCCCTTGTAGGGTCTCTCATTAAAGATCCTGACTGTCAGCCACAACCACCATGTCCGCCCCTTCAGGGATGGGGGTTGGGCAGACAGCCTTAGTCCCTTTTTCAGAAGACCATTGTACCATTGAATCATCCCACTGCCTGGGGATGATACAGCACATGTAATTTCCATAGAATGGACAACTGAGAAGCCCACTTCTGTACTTCATGTCCAGTAAAATGCATTCCATTATCACTTTCTGTGACCAGGGGACAATCATACATAACTGTAAGGCTATTCAATGCCTTAACAGTGCTTACCTGGTTGGGGCCTTGAACGGCCATACAAACAGAAGACATGTAGCTGTATCAATGGCTGTGAATATACTTGAAATTCTCTGACTTTGGCAGTGGTCCCACAAAATCCACTTGCCATAGAACCAGGGGCACCCTTCCATGGGTTATTTGCCTATTGGTGTATGGCACCCATCAGGGATGTGGACTCTCTTGAGCGCATAGCATACAAATGTGACAGGTGCTCACTACATCCTCCCATTTTATGGGCAGGTTCTACTTTTGAGCCATTGACTACACAGTCTTGCAGCCAGCATGCTGCATTAGTCAGTGTAACCACTGGGCCACATCAGCAGCTAGAGCTCTCCCCAGCCATCTTACCTTAGCCAAGGCATTGGCTTCATCATTGCCCAGACTAGCTAAGGAGGAATTTCCTGTGACATGGAAAAGACTCACTTCCTTCCCATGTCCTAAATCCCATAACTCTTAACACATGGCTTGTCCCCATGAGGGTCAGTGGCCTACCATCCACTGTTGATATTTCCAAGTAGATATCCAAAGGGCACGACCCTTATATGCTGACCATTCACATTGTTCCAAATGACCTAGCAGCATTGGAGCCACCATGGTTAAATCTGCAAGAGAATCAGAGGTTAGTAAGACATAATCTATATAATGAAACATTGTAATTGTACTGGGCCTAGTCCACTTGGCTAGGTCCCCCAGCCACTAAACCATGACAGATGGTTGGGCTATGAAGGTAGCCCTGGGGCAACACTGAATAGTCCATTGCCCTCCTTCCCAGGTGAAGGCAAATTGATCTTGGCTATCAGTGGAGATTGAGATAGAGAACAAAGCATTTGCAAGGTCCAGTATATAATGATAAGTTCCTCACTGAGTTGTCAGCTGATCCATGAAGTCATGAACCAAAGGCACAGCCACATACAAAAGAGGCACTACTTTGTTCAATTCTCGATAGTCCACAGACATCCTCCAGATCCCTTCAAGTTTTTTTCACTGCCCGTACTAGGGTATTAAAAGGACTGTGTGTGGGACAAATGATGCTGACCTTTTCTAGCTCCAATACAGTGGCACCTATCTCTGCATGTCCTCCCAGCAGGTGATACTATTTCACATTGACTACACATCTTGGCTTGGATAATACCTGTGGGTCATGTTTAGCATGTCCCTGTAATACAGGCTTCACTGTCCATACCTGCAGCCAGAATTCTCCAACTGTCATTTGCAGGTGCAACCCATCTATACCCAAAATGTATTTGGCTACAGGAGATACATATACAGTATGTACACCAGAGGACAATCATCTAATGCTCAGTGGCAAAGATATAGCTTTGACCGTAATGTAATGTTCTCCATAACCATCAACACTCACTGTGGCCCCTGGAAACTTACCTAGGTTGCCATATATCAGGCTACACTCTGCGCTGGGGCCCACCAATGCCAATACATGCTGCACATTTATCCTTGACTAATGTATTGTCAGTTCAAGGTGAGGCCTCTGGTCCTCATCTGCCCCTGGGAGGCAAGCACCTCGGCCTGCCCCCTAGCCAAAAGAGAACAGTCCACCCACCTCCATGGAAGTAGCCATAAAATCCTTCAAATACACTGGGCATATCTTGTTATGTGGCTCTTCGTGAAGTGTGATATTACATTGTTCAGGGTGCAATCATTTCCACAAGGCAAACAAGACCACACTTGGTTGCTGGTCAATTTTTTCCCTATCAACTCCTGCCATAAGCAAGTCAAACCACATCTGCATATGGCTGGTCTTGCTTGGTCCCTTCAGGGTAAAATCTCAAGAACTTTTTGGGGGTTTAGTCTTAGCCACCTTTCGGATTGCTTTTGTCTGTCTCCTCCCTTCTGCTTCACCCAGACTGGCCATAATGGTTGTCACTTCATTCATAGGATGACCAATGTATGGGGTCAGTATGGCAATCAGTGACCCAAATGATGTTGATGGAGCATTTTGCAGCACTATATCCCTCATGCTGCCTGTAAAGCGTTCATTGTCTGGAACAAGGGTGTTCACATTAAACATGGACTGTTGCATCCCCACCTCCCAAATTATTTGAACCAGCTTGGCATATATTTGCCATCTACTCACAGTTTCAAGCAGTTCTCCAGCATTTGTCCACACAGTCCAGATGGCTGCATTTACCCATTCCATCAAGGATTGGTTATTCTGTCCTGGTGCACATGGCTGTTCTGTAACCACTGCCACAGGGATGAGTGCATGGTGATGGAAGCCAACTTTTCCATCTCCTCAGCAGCACACATCACATCATCCACCCCTAGGTCCTACAGCCGCAAAAGCCAACTAACTAGGGGTTCACCCTGTTTCTCCCAGATCTGTTTCCCCAGGTCCATCAACTCAGCTTGAGTGGGGGACATAAGTAGTGAATTGGGTCACTTGTGGGTTGCCTACTGGTTGCCCACCTTGTCCTATGGGCTGTTCATGCTTCAGTTTCTGATGCACAACAAGTTGTGCCAGGGGACGTACAGTCTCCTCCAACTCACCATCAGGTTCGTCATTATCCCCGGTGTTGGAAGTAGGAATGACCTGTTGCTGCACTTCCACCTCCAGGACAAGTACCTGCACTTCCTACAAGTCTGCTTTCTGCTGCAAATCTCAAAGCCATGCCGCTTGATGGAATGGCTGGTCCATGTTGACTTGTAGTACGGTAGTACGGGGAGCAACAGCCAGACCCCGGTCAACAGGAAAGTGGCCACCTGGTACCACAAACTCGAGGGTAGCCACATTTCCTCCCCCTCCTGAGGGGCTAGTGGCTCCCTTACCTGCTCGGAATCCTGAAGACAACTACACCAATTGTCAGACTGGATCACAAATCCCTCTACCCCATCCTGTGCAGGACGTGAGTCAGGTAATCAACAGAAAAATCGGGTAAATGCTGGCAAATTTGACATGCTTTATTTCAGATGTGAGCTCTGCTGGCCAGCAGTTCAGAGCCACTGCTCTTTATACCGAAAGCACACAACAGTGTCCACGAGCCAAGGAGTATATGGGAGCACATGTGCAGTTATACCACTCTTATATAACTCATTTGCAATGGATGTGCTGAGTCATATCTAGCTGGATATGAGGCAAGGGAGCCTGATTATACTGACTCCATTTTCCTCACACATGGGAATGGCTTAGTTAGTTCGGGAGTGGGTTCCTGATGAAAGGATGAGTTTGGCTCAATTTCCTCTCTCATGCACTCTCACCCTCTCTCCCCACATGATACCTTCTGCCATGTTATAATGAAGCAAGAAGGACCTCACCTTATACAGTCCCCCAATCTTGGACTTCCCGCCTTCAAAACTGTGAGCCAAATAAACCTATTTTCTTTACAGATGACCCAGTCTGTGGTATTGTTATAGCAGCAGAAGATGGAATAAGACAATATATATACCCTTTTGCTCTTCATACAAATGGGAAAAAAAACACACCCACAATTCTGTACTGTTTTCCTCCCTTTACAATATATTTTGGAAATCTTTCTGTATCCACACATACAAATCCAGTATATCCTGACATATGCAGTCATTCTATTGGGTAATTATACTATAATTTGTTTTAGCTAGGTTTCCATGATGAACATTTAGGTTGTTCATGATCTGCTATTACAGTCATGTAACGAATATTTTTATACATACATTTTTTTCTCCTGCGTGAGACTCTATCTGTGGAATAAATTGCAAATAGTAAAAGCAGCATTGCTGCATCAAAGGATATATGCATTTAAAATTGTTAGATAATAGAATTTCAAAACAGGAGTTTAACAAACACTTCCAAGAGTGTTTCTTCCATTTGTCACCCAAACTCTGTATTATTAAACTCTTTGATCTTGCCAGTCCATGTGAAAGTATGTTTTTGCTTTAATTCACATTTCTTTAATTGTGAGTGAAAGTGAACATCTTTTCATATGTTTATAACATCCCACCACCCTCATCCCATTATGTTGCCTTACGTGTTTCTGCTCAAGTGTCATAGCTGGAAAGAACCACTAAATCTTCTTCTCTGCTATCCTACGATGACTGGTTTCAGTTCTCCAACTCTGGACTCCACGACTTCCTATGCCTTCATCTGTCAGCACTGACTCTGGAACATAATTGTTTTTCTCCTTTGCTAGATCTTAAACACTTTACTGTTAGCCTTTTCCAGAATCTAGCAGGGTTTTTGGCACAGTGAAACTGCCCAATAAAAATTGAATTAATAAAAGGTTGATGAAGTGTACTTCATACCACTAGCACCCAAATAGTCATAATAATATTGAATACTCATTTGTTATTACAGGACTGTGTGGCCTTGGACTCATCCAATTTTCCCTCCTTTCTTGTTTGTAGTTCTCAAGAATAACTGTAGAATGTGCTGGGAATGCAACATCTTGAAATAAGGGGTAATTGGCCAGAACAGCCCAGCTCTGCTCTGGTTCCTCCCTCCCAGGATGTCCTATAATGCTTTAGTCAAGTGAATCCTGAAGCCCCAAGATATAAAACACAGAACAGGCTGCCTTCTGGGGTCCCTCAGCAGTAGTGCATATGCGGTTGAGCCTGCGTCTGCCCTGAGCAACTTTCTTGAGCTTTGGGGGACTGGCTCGCAATAAATCCTAGACTTCTCCTGACCCTTGCTGCCGATCTATAAGTGATAAATCTGCTTCATGTACCTTGTTGCTTATAAGCGTGTTCTGTCTCACCAGACCCAGACAAGTTGGTAGCCAGTGCACAGTGAACCTGCTTCATAATTGTATACTGTGTAGTGAGGTTGCTTTAAGCCTTTCACACTTGCAAAGCTAGGGCTAGGGTTCACAGACCCCTCAAGCCCGTTGTATAGAGTGGGTCACAAAACCCTCCATGCACAGGTCTCTGAGATAGGTAATAGGAAAAGGCCCTGAGAGCTGTGGGTGAAGAAATAATAGGCTTTGTTCAGAGCTAGGAGAAGCTGCCCTAGCGGTTTCCCAGAGTGTCCTAAGAAGCTTCGCATTTCCGAGCCATTAGTCCTTTATACTCAAGTCCATAATCTAAAACACCTGGGTGCACATGTGCAATCACATTAGACAATAACAAGGAATACCTGGGTGCACGTGCATATTCACATCAGATGCTTGGCAAGATTCTGAACATCTGAGGGGCCTGGACCATTTTTCTGTTTTTTCCCAACAACTCTAATTAATTTGTTTATCCCTCATAAGAAACTGAGAAGGTTGGTACTACTATTATCCCCATTTTACAGATAGGAAACTAAGGCCAGTACATAGCAGAGTCATACTTTGACTCCTGGAAGTTTGGCTCTGGAGACAATGCTCTTAATTACTATAGTTTTACTTCATTGAAAAATGTTTATTGAGCCCAATTCCCAGTGCTTGTTGTGTATCCTTTCATCTAATTCTCAGAATCCTAAGTGTTATAAAACAGCAGTACCTAACAGTAACAAAGACTCTTCGACCAAATTCTGTTCAGGCTCCTCTGAGCCCTATTCTAGGCGGGGCCTTGATCTTGGCTCTTCTACTTGCCTTCCTTGCATAAGCCAGTTTTAGCAAGAATCCTGTTGTATCAGTTTAGAAAGGATCTCCCATCCTAGATATCTAATCACCCTCAATCTCTGATCACACTGGCCTGTCTTCAGCAAGAATCTTGTTAAATAGGTTTAGCATGAATTCCCTACCCTTAATGTCTCCTCTTAGTAATTTTCTGTCCACTGACCCCCTCACTCTGCTTATTGACTATAAATCCCCAGCTATCTTTGTTGTATTTGGAGTTGAGCCTAATCTCTCTCGATATTCTTATTGCAATAGGGGAGAGAGTTCATGCTCAATTTCATGTATTCATTAATCTTAAATAAATTCTTCCTTACCATTTTAACGAGTGCCAAAATAATGTTTTTCTTTAACATTACCCAAACATCCTAATTGATTTTTTAAAAATTTGCATATAGTAAAATTCACCCATTATGGTGTATATTTCCATGGGTTTTAAAAAATATAGTCAGGCATCCACTGCTATAATATAGAAGAGTTCCACCAAAGAACGACCGGGACCGGCAATGGGATCGCAACCCTCGGTGTCGCGCCCGCACCTCGCTCAGCCAGTGAGCAGGAACTGGTCTGTATGTGGGATCCGAACCCTCGGCGGGAGTGCCGCCGCGCTCCCAAGCAGCGCACTGTAGCAGTGCGCCACCGGGCCAGCCCCTATTGTATTCTTTTGAGGTTGTTGAATGGATTTCTGTTTTATTTTTCTCTACAACTTAATAATATTGTTTTTAGAATTCAGTGGAGTTGAACACTTCTTTTTATATAAACCACTTATTTTGTAATGTCCTTGATATATTTTCAGTGTAAAATATTTAATAAAAGCAAAGCAAGAGGAAAATAAAAATTAACTTTAATTCTACTCCCTAGAGAGGGTAAAAATATATATAAATATATATGTTTACATAGTTACAATTTTCTCTGTAAATATATATATATTTACAGAGAAAAAAATATATATATAAATTTTGCTGCCCAGTACAGGGATCAAACTCCAAACCTTGGTGCTATCAGCACCACACTCTAATCAGCTGAACAAACCAGCCAGCCTCTAGATACATATATTTTTGGCAAATTGAGATTGTACTGTACATACAGTTCTAGTATCCTGTTTTTTCACTTATTATCATGTCTTGAATATTTTACTGATTAACTATTTTCCAAAATATAATTTTCAATGCCTACACATACGAGGGGACTTCGAAAGGTTAGTAGAAATATGGAATTAAAATATAAAAATAAAAAATATGAACTTTATTTCTTAACATAAGCTCCATTTTTTGTAAGTGATTATACCAGCCATTTAGTCCGTCCCTGAAGAACTTGAAGGCCCTGGGAACTTAACTATGTCAATGCAGTCATTTTTTACATTATTAACTGAGCAAAAATGGGTGCTCTTTAAAGATTTTTTAAGATCAGGAAACAAAAATAAGTCAGAAGGAGCAAAATCAGGACTGTCTGGTGGATGCCTAATGATTTCCCATCAAAACTGTCACAAAATTGCCCTTGTTTGATGAGGGAAAAGAGCAGGAGCATTGTCATGGTGGAGAGGACTCGCTGGTGAAGCAAACCTGGGCATTTTTCTCAAAACACTCTCATAATAAGCAGATGTAATTACTCTTTGGCCCTCCAAAAAAGTCAACAAATGAAATGTCTTGAGCATCCTAGAAAACTGTTGCCACAACCTTTGCTCTTGACTAATCCACTTTTTCTTTGACTGGAACACTTCCACCTCTTGATAGCCATTGCTTTGATTGTGCTGTGTCTTCAAGGATTCTACTTGGTAATGCCATGTTTCATCTCCCGTTACAATTTTTTTAAAGAAATGTTTCAGGGTCTGTAGAGGATTCTACAGGGCCTGGTTTTCCAAAGCCTTGCAGTTTCAAATATTGACCTTGTGGAGGACTGGAAATTTTCCTCAGGTTATAAAGTCCCTGGTGTAAGATAAAGATTTGTAAGACAGCAAGGTTGCTGGTTCAAAGACAGACTAGTTACTGATTGGTATGTAAAGATACTGGAAAATTGCTGGAGGGAGAAGGAATGTTTGCTAACATCAAGCTTTGTTGGTGGATCAACTTAATTGTCTAATGGATGTCATCTGACTTGTTTCACTGAAAGTTACCAGCCTATATTGGTAAACTATAACCCCACCTATGTTCTCTTCCTGTAACTTCCTGGTCTAGAAAATAAATGCAGGAAGAGAACCCCAATTTGGGGTTAGTTGCCCAAGGAAGGGACGCCTCTTGCTTGAGGGTTCTGGGGGAGATTAACCACTTCAGCGTTTCTCACTGCTCAGAAGAGATGAGCTTAGAGTAATCCTTTGTGGCTCTGTCACCCAGGGGAAGTGGGGTGACAAATCCGTGGGGGGCAAAGCAACAAGGACCTTGATCCCCCTTACTTAAAATTTCCATTGAAAGCTCTGCTTTTGTCTGCAGCTGATCTGGGTGTAACAGTTTTGGCACCCAGAGGGCAGAAAATTAGCTCAACTTCTAATTTTTCAGTCAGAATTGTGTAAGCTGAACCAGTTGAGGTGTCTATGGTGTTGGCTATTGTTTCTGCTGTTAATCAGTCATCTTCAATTAGGGCATCAACAAGATTAATTTTTACCTTGCAAATTGATGTGGTTGGTCAGGTGCTATAGGCTTTATCTTAAACATCATCTCATCCCCTCTTAAAACGAGTTATCCATTTGTAAACTGTTGATTTTGGGGGGACATTGTCCCCATAACATTTTGTTAAAGCATCAATGATTTCACCATTTTTCTACCCAAGTTTCACCATAAATTTGATGTTTGCTCTTGGTTTGATTTTAGCAGAATTCACTTTGCTCTCTTAGGAGCTCTTTTCAAACTGATTCCTTATCCTTCTTAGTGCTTCAGACTAGATTCTGTTCAGACATGTTATAACAAGTTAGTATGAGTTGATTTGGGTGCAAAGAATTTTTGCAATCGATGCATAGTTTTTTCATAACACACATTTTCAATGAATTTTTTTTTTTTTTAAAGATGACCGGTAAGGGGATCTTAACCCTTGGCTTGGTGTTGTCAGCACCACGCTCAGCCACTGAACAAACCGGCCATCCCTATATAGAATCCGAACCCATGGCCTTGTTATTAGCACTGCACTCTCCTGAGTGAGCCATGGGCCGGCCCTTTTCCATGAATTTTTTGAAGACTCTTCATAATGTACGTGTTGCTGTTTACATAACCATTGCCCTAGTATTGCATATTTAGGGTTTTGCTAATGCTTTCAAAACTATTCATTTCAAGATAAAATTATAGTGTGTTTTTTTTTCTTTTGATGGTTTAAGTTTAAAAGTTATTTATATATTTTTCCATGTATTTTCATTTGTTTTACTTTTATTTTTATTTTTTACAATAGTAGCAAGTTTTTAATTTTATTTTGTTTTATATTTGGAAAGAGGAATTAAGCTTATTTTAATTATACTATGTACAAAAAGGTAATGTTGTTTTATAAAGATAGATACATGCATTTTTCACTTACTTTTTGGTGATTCATATGGAGGGTATATCAGAATAGGGAAATTTATGGTTTTTGTTTTTCATTCTAAGATGTTGTTTTGGAGGGGGCAGGGCTAACCCTCAGCTCCCATCTTAGGACCCCAGTGGCTAGCTCCATTGCTTGCCTGGTTGCAGGCAGGGGTGGGCTTGAGGCCCACAGCCCTGTCTCCTCCTTCTTGTATTCAGAGATTGAACTTGATCTGTTTCCACAATGGCAAAAGTGTTGACACCTACACATGAATAAAGTCTTTCTTGCCATTTTAACCAGTGTCAGAATAACTTTTTCTTGAGCAACAGTTAATAAGCATGCTCCATGCATTGTTATAAGGGCTTAACCTTTTTTTTTTTTTTTTTTTTTTGTGACCAGTAAGGGGATCGTAACCCTTGGCTTGGTGTTGCCCGCACCGCGCTCAGCCAGTGAGTGCACCGGCCATCCCTATACAGGATCCCAAACCCGGTGGAAGCGCAGCTGCGCTCCCAACGCCACACTCTCCCGAGTGAGCCACGGGGTTGACCCTAAGGGCTTAACATTTAACATTCACAACAATCCTATGGGAGAAGTATGATTACAGTTACGTTATCTCCAGTTTGCAGATGAAGGTGAGGTTTTAAAGGGTTTAAGTAAATTGCCCCAGATTACACAGCTGATAAATTCACAAGGTGGAGCTCATAAAATCTGCACCATACTTTATACACTCTTTTCCTTCTTGCAGTGTCTAACAGCAGTGGCACTGGAGACCCACCCATGTCTGGCTGTGCTTGGGACTCGTGATGTGTTACTCTTCAGCTGCCTCATTGTCCTTCTGTGGTTGCTGTCAAGGTTCTTGCCCTGAGCTGCCTCACATTAGCAGTGTCCTTGATTTTCGAGTTGAAAACTTAGCAGCTCAACTCTGCTCTGAGTGGAGATTATTTTCTTATGCATGCCACTTTCTTCCTTTTGCTCTAATCTTGCCTCTTTGTGACATTGCTACTGGTGTCACAGCTTCTTTTCTGGCTCAAGCTGCTCCTCCAAAGATGGGGCAGGGAGAGGGGTGGTTGTAGCAGAGTTTGAGGAGGCCTTATCTGCTGGCTTTGGACAGTTGTTCTGCCAGGTATATGGGCCACAATGGTGGCAATGGGAAGGCCTGAGGGGCAAAGCCTCCTCTCCTGCCTATCTCCCCCTTACCAGCTGCTCTCCACACTTCCAAAACCCAGATCATGTTGTATCCCCCCATTACATTTTTTCACTGAGCCCCCAGTGTGCACAAAATGAAATCTGCACCCTTAATATGACATTAAGGCCATCCACGGTCTGATTCCCTCCTGTTTCCAGACTGAGTCTTCCACAGTAACCCCTTTTATATCCTGGTGTCTTAGTAGCTGCACTGTTAGAATGTCTTTCCCAAGAACCTGGGGCCATCCCTTTGAAATGTAATCATAAAGGAAGATAATGTCCTAGTCTCCAGTCTCTGTGGGAAGGTAGTAGCCTAACTTTAGTGGGTGCCTTGCTCTAAGTTGTAAAAGTATGCCCTATCATGCAGATAAAAGAGAGTTTAGTTTTTCTTTAGGTAAGACAAGTCAGCACAGATGGCCTCCCATCCCCTTACTCCAGATCCTAAACAACTCCACAACAAAGTGAAAAGGCAACCAATGGAATGAGAGAAAATATCTGCAAATCATATATCTGATGTACATGTACAGTCATCCCTTCTTTTCTGTTGGTTCTGCATCAATGGATTCAACCAACCATAGATTGAAAATATCAGGAAAAAAATTCCACAAATTTCCAAAAAGCAAAACTTGAATTTTCTCTGTGCTGAGTACTACATTGTATCCACATGTAGAGTGATGTGTTGCATTATTATTAGGTATCGTAAGTAATCTAGAGATGGTTTAGAGTATACAGGGGGATGTGCATAGGTTATATGCAGATGTTACCCCATTTTATGTCTGGGACTTGAGCATCTGCTGATTTTGGTATCTGCAGGGGTCCAGGAACCAACCCCCCATGGAAACTGAAGGGCACCTATATATAAAGATTG
The DNA here is from genome assembly GCF_000696425.1 of Galeopterus variegatus. Classification (NCBI taxonomy): domain Eukaryota; kingdom Metazoa; phylum Chordata; class Mammalia; order Dermoptera; family Cynocephalidae; genus Galeopterus; species Galeopterus variegatus. The sequence goes on along the minus strand of NW_007729625.1, from coordinate 120,525 downwards.
TATAAAGAACCCCCACAACTCATCAACAACAAAAAACCCACTTTAAAATGGGAAAAGGACAAATAATCCAATTAAAAAATGGGCAAAGGAGATGAATAGACACTTTTCAAAGGAAGACATACAAATAGCCTCCTGGTATATGAAAAAATGCTCAACATCACTAGTATCAGAGAAATGCAAACCAAAACCACATTGAAATATCATCTCACCCCAGTTAGATTGGCCATTATTAGAAAGAACAAGAATAACAAATGCTGGTGAGGATGCAGGGAAAGGGAAACTATTCTACATTGTTGATTGGACTGTAAACTAGCACAGCCATTATGGAAAATAACATGGAGGTTCCCCAATTACATGTAGAGCTACCATATGATCCAGCAATCCCACTCCTGGACATAAGTCCAAAGGAATGGAAATCATCATGTTGACAGGATACCTGCACACCCATGTTCATTGCAGCTCTATTTACAATACCTAAAATATGGAACCAACCTAAATGTCCATTGATGGAAAACTGGATAATGAAAATGTAGTATATATACAGAATGGAATACTACTTGGCCATGAAAAGGAATGAAATTCTGCCATTTGCAGCAACATAGATGAATCTGAAGAAAATTATGTTAAGTGAAATAAGCCAGACATGGAAAGAGAAATACCTCATATTGTCACTCATAACTGAGTGCTAAGAAGGAAGGAAGGAAGGAAGGAAGGAAGGAAGGAAGGAAGGAA
>NW_007729625.1:118347-118875 GCF_000696425.1 Galeopterus variegatus | reverse complement strand
GGGTGGGGTGGTTTGGGGAGGGATAGGTTGGGTAAAGGGCATAAAGAAAAAAATCACTATTCGTAATAATAATATGCTTATAATAAAAAGTATTTTAAAAAAGGATATTAGGACCAAAAAAAATGAGCAAATGTTTTGAATAGACATTTCTCCAAAGAACATGTACAAATGGCCAATAAGCACATGAAAGGATGCTCAATGTCACTAATTATTAGGGAAGTGCAAATAAAAACCACAATGAAATACCACTTCACACTCATTGGGATGACTATTATCAAAAGAACAGAAAATAGCAAGTGTAGGCAAAGAGGTGGAGAAATCAAAATATTTGCAAATTGCTGGTGGGAATGTAAAATGGTGTAACTGCTGTGGAAAACAGCATGGTAGGTCCTCAGAAAGTTCAAGATGGAATTGTCATGTGATTCAGCAACCACACATTTAGGTATATATGCAGAGGAATGGAAAGCAGGGACTTGAACAGATATTGGTACATCAGTATGTATGGAAGCATTATTCACAATAGCCAAA
>NW_007729625.1:116185-118336 GCF_000696425.1 Galeopterus variegatus | reverse complement strand
AGGGACTTGAACAGATATTGGTACATCAGTATGTATGGAAGCATTATTCACAATAGCCAAAGGTGAAAACAATCCACATGTTCCTCAACAGATAAATGAATAAATAAAATGTGGTATGTAAGAGGGCGCTTCAAAAAGTTTGTGGAAAAACAGAATTAAAAGGTAACACAAATCTTTTCATAAATTTTTTGAAGTACCCTTGTACATACAATGGAATATTATTCAGCCTTAAAAAGGAATGAAATTTTGATTCATGCTATAATGTGGATGAACTGTAAAAAATTATGCTAAGTGAAATAGACCAAACACAAGGGGATAAATATGGTATGATTCCACTTATATGAGGTACCTAGAGCAGTCAAATTCTATGAGACAGAAAGTAGAACAGTTTACCAGAGACCATGGGGAGGGAGGAATGGGAAGTTGTTTAATGGGTATAGAGTTTTAGAGTTTCTGTTTGGGATGATGAAAAAGTTCTGGAAATGGACAGTGGTGATGCTTGCACACATTGTTATACTCAGTACCATGGAATTGTACATTCAAAATTGGCTAAAATGGTAAATTATTTTACCATCATAACAAAAATATTTTTTAAAAAACCCCAAACAACTCTCTCCCTCCTTTGTTTCAGTGAAGTTGAGTTCAGAATTTGTTCTGGTCTCTGTCATCTCTGAAATATTTATTAATAAAGTCTTTCTTGCCCTTTTAATTTTGTCCAGGGCAATTTTTGCTTTGACAGTTTGTATTTTTGGCATCATGTTGAGCGTATTGTGCATTGTATTTAGCTACTTGAACACACATCTGCTTCTCTGTAAGATTTTAAGCCCTTGAGGTTGGAAATCACGATGTGTTCATATTTTTATCATCCAGAATGCATTATTGGGGTTTTCACTAATTAGGGCCTCAAAAAATGCTGAAATGAAGTAAAATTGTTTCTACTATACATTGAGAGTTTGCTTGAATATAAGTGACATCTTGTGGCACCAAGTGGTTTCACTAATTAGGGCCTCAAAAAATGCTGAAATGAAGTAAAGTTGTTTCTACTATACATTGAGAGTTTGCTTGAATATAAGTGACATCTTGTGGCACCAAGTGGAATAATCAGTACTGTATTAGTATTTTCTTGGAACAATTATTTCTTTTTAGAGATCCAGATCCTATATATCCTTTTAAAAGTTTATCTAAAATAAGCATTGTTGCAGTCAGAAGGTAACAGGTTAATGGCATTGCTTAATGTTGCTTTCGTCCAGACTAGATTGAGGTTAAAGCTGTACTTGGTAAAGAAGGTGCTAAGAACATATATTGGGGAAAGGACAGCCTCTTTAAAAAATGGTGTTGGGAAGACTGAACATCCAGTTGTCTAGAAAGAAACTAGACCTCTATCTCTCACCATATACCAAAATCAACTCAAAATGGAGTGAAGACTAAGTCTAAGACCCGAAACTATAGAACTACTAGAGGAAAACATAGGGAATTGGTCTGGGCAAAAATTTTATGTAGAAGACTTTAAAACACAGGCAACAAAATAAAAAATAGACAAATGGGATTACATCAAACTAAAAAACTTCTATACAGCAAAGGAAACAATCAGCAGAGTGAAGAGGCAACCAGCAGAATGGACTAAATATTTGCAAACTATTCGTTCAACAAGGGAGTAATATCCAGAACTTAAATAACTTGACAGGAAAAGAAAAAAAAAAAAAAAGACCAAACAATGGGCAAAGGAGCTGAATAGACATTTCTCAAAATAAGACATACAAATGGGTAACAGGAATATGAAAAAATGCTGAACATCACTAATCATCAGGGAAAGTAAATCAAAAGCACAATGAGATATCATCTCACCCCAGTTAGAACAGCTATTATCAAAAAGACAAAAAATAACAAATGTTGACAAGGATGTGGAGAAAAAGAAACACTTATATACTTTTGGTGGGAGTGTAAATTAGTGCAGCCATTACGGAAGATTCCTCAAACAACCGAAATAGGACTACCATATGATCCAGCAGTCTCACTGCCAGGAATTTATCCAAAGGAAAGGAAATTAACATACCAAAGAGATGTCTGCAACAGTCAAGATATGAAATCAGCCTAGGTGTCCATCAACAGATGAATGGATAAAGAAAATGTAAAGGAATACTACTCAGCCAT
>NW_007729625.1:114448-115702 GCF_000696425.1 Galeopterus variegatus | reverse complement strand
TATATACTTTTGGTGGGAGTGTAAATTAGTGCAGCCATTACGGAAGATTCCTCAAACAACCAAAATAGGACTACCATATGATCCAGCAGTCTCACTGCCAGGAATTTATCCAAAGGAAAGGAAATTAACACACCAAAGAGATGTCTGCAACAGTCAAGATATGAAATCAACCTAGGTGTCCATCAACAGATGAATGGATAAAGAAAATGTAAAGGAATACTACTCAGCCATGAAAAAGAATGAAAGCTTGTCATTTGTAGCAACATGGATGACCCTAGAAGACATTACATTAACTGAAATAAGTCAGGCACAGAAAGGTAAATACCACATATTCTCACTCATATGGGGATGCTGAAATAAACCCAGTAAAACTTTCAGAAGTAGAGAGTAGAATTGTGCTTACTAGAGTCTGGGAAGGGGCGGGGAAGGGCAATAGGGAGAGATTGCTTAATGGACCCAGAATTACAGCTAGATAGGAAAAATAAGTTCTGGTGGTGTGCAGTAGTGCTAGGCATCTATAATTAGCAATAATTTATTGTATGCTCTCCAATGGCTATAAGACAGGAGCTCAAATGTTCTCATCATAAAGAAATGATAAATTTTTGTGACGATAAATACGCTAATTACCCTGATTTGATCATCATACATTTTATGTATGTATTGAAATATAACTCTTTACTCCATAAATATGTACAAACAATATGTGTCAATTAAAAAAAATAAAAGAAGCAGCAGTCACTAATTTTAGCCAAGAGAAAAAGGGGCATTTGGTATTTTGTGGGCTGCACAGCAACCTCGTTTTTGCTTCACTGTATCAGAATGTCCTTGTCTGTTATTGGAATTCTGAGATTGTTTATGCCCAACAGGAGAACATGATGTGGCTGTGAGTGTCAGGACAATTTTCAGACGTCAGGGATTTTTTTTTTTTTTCAGATGATAAAAGTTCTGTGAAGAAAAAAAAAAAAAAGCAGGGTAAGGTATATGGGAAGCGTTGGAGGGAGAGAGGCAGAGATGATTCTCATTTTAAAAAGGATAGTCGATGAAGGATTAATTAACATGTCAGCAAAGATCTGAAGCAGGTGAGGGAGTGAGCTGACAAGTGAAAGGTGCGGAGAACGGGGGGACAAGCGGGAGGATCCCGGCACTTTCCAGAAACAGTAAGGAGACTAGTGGGGCTCAACAGTTAGTTAACAAAGGTAGAAGAAATGACCCAAACTAAGATGTCGATCACTGCTAGAAAGGGAGAGCGTCTAA
>NW_007729625.1:112275-113753 GCF_000696425.1 Galeopterus variegatus | reverse complement strand
AAAAAAAAAAAAGCAGGGTAAGGTATATGGGAAGCGTTGGAGGGAGAGAGGCAGAGATGATTCTCATTTTAAAAAGGATAGTCGATGAAGGATTAATTAACATGTCAGCAAAGATCTGAAGCAGGTGAGGGAGTGAGCTGACAAGTGAAAGGTGCGGAGAACGGGGGGACAAGCGGGAGGATCCCGGCACTTTCCAGAAACAGTAAGGAGACTAGTGGGGCTCAACAGTTAGTTAACAAAGGTAGAAGAAATGACCCAAACTAAGATGTCGATCACTGCTAGAAAGGGAGAGCGTCTAAGCAGTTACCTCGCACTGAGTGCACTGCAAACTGACTTCAGCAGGCCCTCAGGCAGGACTGGCCCACTCTTCAGTATGCTGAGTTGGGGTATTGATCTAGGATTGAATTAGTCTAGGTGAGATTATTTTAAAAAGCAGGTTTTGAAAGACTTTATCTCCCCAGCATTGTCTAAAAACAGTTGCCCGGAAAGGGGATTGAGCTGGTGCTGGCACACAGTGAGCACTCAGACATTTACTGAAAGCATTTAGGTAAATGGAGTCTCTCTAAACAGACTCCATGTAACCTGAATCATCTTCAGATGTGTGGTTTGCATGAGAATAAATTCTGAGTTACAAAAATGCTTCTTCCAATCTGTCACTAGACAAGCTCTTTCATAACAATGCTTAAACATCTACTGTGTAAATTTGCAAACCCCCATATGTTAATCTCATTTGAGCATTTCAACTGCCTTGTGAAATGGGGTAGGAATTGTTCCCACTTTATATTTGATTGAACAATATGGAATTGCTGGATATTTGACCATTTTTGGCCTACCAAAATGGCAGTTACATGTGGTCCAACCTAAAAAGTGAGGAAATTTGAGAGGTTAAGATAGACAAAGAAAATTAGGGGTAGAGTCTAACAACTCCGATATTTATGTGGCCAGCCTAGACTCTAGACTCATCCAACATCTCCTCTGGAGCATCTAATAAGCATTTCAAATTTAACATGATCGAAACAGAACTTCCAAATTCCCAATTAAACCCAATTCCATCTTTGCAATAGCTCAGGCTGGAAAACTGTGACCATCTTTGACTCCTCTCTTTTTCTCACACTCCACATTTAGCCATCTGCAAATCCTGTCAGCTCTACTTTTGAACTTTAACCAGAATTTGACCAGTTTTTACCACATGGGTTCAAGCCACCATCTTCTCTATCCTAGATTATTGCAATAGATTTTTAACTGGTTGCTCTGTGTTCACCATTGTTGGTCAACAGTCAGCTTTCCATATAAGAGCCAGAATGAACTTTTTTTTTTCTTCCAAATTTTATTTCATTTTGTCAATATACAATGTGGTTGATTATTGTGGCCCATTATCAAAACCTCCCTCCCTCCTCCCGCTCCCCCCTCCTTCCTTTCTGTTCACTTATCATATCAACTTCAAGGAATTGTAATTGTTGTGTCTTCTTCCCTCCCCC
>NW_007729625.1:109813-111964 GCF_000696425.1 Galeopterus variegatus | reverse complement strand
TGTGGTTTTGATTTGCATTTCCCAAATGCTGAGTGATGCTGAGCATTTTTTCATATGTCTGAGCTTTTAAACATCTAAATTGGATTATATGTCTGTTATTCTCAAAATACTCTGATGGCTTCTATCTTATGAAAAATTCTGCAACCCCGTAATTATCCCATACTCTAACCATCTTTCTGAACTCATTTGCCCTCTGTGTCTCATTTGCTCTACACTGGCCCCTTTCCTGCTTCTGAAAACATTGAACGTATTTCTGCCTCAGTGCCTTTGTATCTGTAGTTCTCTCTATTGTAATTATCTTCTCTAACATTTTAAAAATACCAATAATAAATACTTCATTGTGTATCTCTAAGAGATAATTTAAAAAATAAATTATAGTATCAATATCACACCTTAAAATGAACTATAATTGCATATATTATATAATATTCAGTCAGAGTTTACATTTCCCTAGTTTTCACGATTAATAAAAATTGTTTATATCAGCATCCTACAACTTTTTTTATGTCCTTTAATTTGTTTTAAAAAAAGAAATGAAACCATCTGGGTCTTCCGTGCAGCAGAATTTCCGACATTATAGATTGATGTTTAATATGTTTATCTACTTTTTATCTCTCCTAAAGTGCTTGTAGACCAGAATGCTAGATAAGATTGAGGTTTGAGTTTTTTGTTTTTTTTTCCCAGATATTTTATTGGTAGAACTGTATTTTGTCCATTGCTTTTTATCAGGGAGTTTATACTATCTGGCTGGCTGTCTTTGTGACATTTAAGATTTTTCAGTAGATTCGGGTATTGAATTAATTCAATTTAGCCACTAGAGGTCAGGACTTTATTTAAGAATAAGTACTGTACTGGACTTTATGAAGGACCTAGACTTACTTTTTAACGTGTGAAGGAGTGGAAAAAAAATCTTTATTAATGAGATGTCATTATTAGGAATTTCTGGATAATTCTTTTTTTGTTGTTGTTTTTGTTGTTCTTAAATATATAAATGTTGGTTGTTTTAAAGGTCAAATATTGTTTTTCCAATATAATTTTTCCATTGTTAACTATTCCCACTATGCTAAAATTATGTTTCTGAGATTTAAATACATACTCCTATATCCCAGACATTTAAGTTAGTTTATATGTTGCGTTAACTGTATACAATTCTCCAATTAAAATGGTGAAAAGGGAAAGATGGGATAGTAGGAACAATACTGGTGAAGTCAAGTGTGGAAAAAAAGGCTGAGCAGCAAAGGAGAGAGGAAGTCAGGTCAATTTACCCAGCTGTGATTGCAGCAGGAGCCAAGCAAGCAGNAGGAGAGAGGAAGTCAGGTCAATTTACCCAGCTGTGATTGCAGCAGGAGCCAAGCAAGCAGTGCTTTCTCCCCAGGACTGTCCTCAGGCCTATTTCCCAGAACTATCTCCACAGCTTTATGTGAAAAATGCCTGGCTCTTGGCTGGAAGCCTCCGGAGTCCAAAACAGATGTTCTTCATTTTGACCAAATTAAAACAGGGATGCTGGTAGAGGTGAATATGTGTTGTTTGCATTTTTCAGCAGTGGGACTCAGTAATGTAACTATTATGGTAAATGACTGGCCAAAAACCTAATGCCAAAACAGTAGATGAGTATGATAGTAACAACAATATATACATTTTTAGAACCTGAAACAGAATCTCAAAATTGATTACTACAAATGCTTTCTTTGATTTTTGCCAAACGCTTCTATCTATAGCCAACCTATAGTTGCAATTCAACCATGACTTGAAAAATTGAATTACATCCCAATCTATTAACGCTTTCCCAATAAATTTATTGTCAGTAAATCCTATATGTGATCTACTGTTAAATGATTTCTCACTGCATACAAATTGCATTTATTAAACTGAAATATTTTTCACTTTCAGCACAAGCCAATTCCTGATTTGTAGTGTTTGCCAGTTTCCATACTCTCACATGATTGACTTCAGGCCATCAACATGACCTTGCTGAACAGAGTTGGGAGGAGATGCCCAGTAGCACATCATTATATGGTACTTATACCCCATAGATACAATAGAAGTAAATGTCCTCAAAAGCAAAGATAGTAGAAAACGTAATATGGTACTTAGGAAGCTTTAAGTTTAAAATATTTATTACCTTTGTTTTTAACATAATTTAATAAATTG
>NW_007729625.1:107342-109078 GCF_000696425.1 Galeopterus variegatus | reverse complement strand
TTTGTGGATCTGATATTATATGTTTTGGTACCATATCATATGTTTGGGGGCTTTGTGTTGATACCTCTACTTTTGGGGCTATCTTGGCTCCTAAGAATCCTAAAGAAGGTAGAAAAAACTTAAACCTTAGCCATAATCTCTGTTCTCACCTTCAATATTTATTGGCTATTCACAGGCTATGGCAAGGTTCTCATACTTTATCATTAGTATGAATCATCCAAAGAATTCACTAAAATTCAGACTCTTAGGGCATATATCCCCAAATTCTGATTCTGTAGACATAGAGTGGGGGGTAGGAAATTTGTAAACAGCCCAGGAAATGCTGACACAGGTGGCTTTTATGCTTTGAGAAACATTTCTCTCATTGTATTGGGCAGCTAAAGGGACCAAGATAGACTTTTCTAAACAGGTTACTTGTCAATGCTGCTCTCAATAAGCCCAAGTAGGGTGAGCTTTTACATTAAGTATAATCAAATAAGGAGGTCTCAGCTTTTATCCCTGCTATATCTCTTAATTAGTTCATTTAGGGAGAGATTTTCTCACATTCTTCTCCCTAATTTATTCCTGAACATCGACTGACAAGTGTAGAAACAATAAAAACTTGATTTCATGTTTAATGTCACCAAATCATGATTCCAGAAGAGTAGATTCAAATCTATCTCTATCTTTGTATCTCTGTCATGTCTACCTCGACCTCTATCTCTATTTCTCTCTCTCTCTTTATCTCTATCTCTGTCTTTAAAATACATGCATGGTTAGTTTACCAGCTGTTGTGTATTACCAAATATTATATCACTAAAAACAGCCACTGGTGTACAAAGGAAAGGAAGGAAGTTTAGGGTGAGAAGAGTAGAATATTCTAACAGGTTCAGAGAAATAATTTTCTTCCAAGCAAGAAATATTTTATTCTATTTATTTTAGTTAAGAACTAGTTTGCAAAGAATGAAATTCTGCCATTTGCGGCAGCATGGATGAGCTTGGAGAAAATTATGTTAAGTGAAATAAACCAGGCACAGAAAGAGAAATACCACATGTTCTCACTCATAAGTGGGAGCTAAAGACAAACAAACAGACAAATAAATAATAGTGAGTTGAACTTTTAGAAAGAAAGAGTAAAACTGGTTACTAGAGGTGGGAAATGAGAGGGAGGAGGAAGGATAATGAGAGGCTGTATATTAGCTCATTTCCATTGCTTAGAACAAAATACTTGAAATAGGGTAATTAGTAAAGAAAATGAAATTTATTGCTTACAATTTCTGAGGATGGGAAGTCCAAAGTCCATTTGGTGGTGGTGACAGTGACCCAGGGGTCTCACATTGCTAGATGGTAGAAGCAGAGAGAACAGAGAGAGAGACAGACTTTCCTCTCTTTTAAAGCCCTCAGAACCATGCCCCTGACCACCATTTTTATTCCATTCCCTACTGCACAGTCCTACAATCCAATCACCTCTTCAAGGCTCCATCTTTCAATTACCATAATAGGATTTCCCATCCTCTTAACAGTCACAGTGGTGCTAAGTTTCTAATACATAAAACTTGTGGGGCGCAATTCAAGTTTCAATGAGTTTTGGGGGGACACAATTCAATCCACTACAGGCTGGTTAATGGACACAAAATTACAGCTAGGTAGGAAAAATAAGTTCTATTGGTGTAGAGACAAGTGGGGCATCTATAACCAACAATAATTTACCACGTGTTATCAAAGGACTAGACGAGAGAAGAGCAAATGTGCACATC
>NW_007729625.1:104670-106283 GCF_000696425.1 Galeopterus variegatus | reverse complement strand
CATGTATTGAAATGTAACTCTGTACTCCATAAATATATATAATCAATACATTTCAATAAAAAATTTAAAAAAATTAATAAAAATGAACTAGTTTGCATTTTGTCTTGTCTAGGAGCAAGAAGAATTGAGCAATCACACCATCTGGATCTAAAGAAATTCAGACCAGGGATTAATGACATCACCATGTTGATATTTAAACCTCAAATATTTCACATCTTGATATGTACATTCCATATATTTTAAATAAGAAGGATGACAAATATGACCTGGGGATCTACAAAGTGTCCTTTGAGTAGATATACAACTGCCTACTGTTATTATCTGCAGCTGGGTCTGGCCTCCTGAATCATACCAAATTATTATAAGTCCAGTTAATATGTCTTTAGGAATTTCCTAAATATTTGGCTAATGTAAATTTTTTACTTATTCAAAGATAGAAGTTTTAAAATTCTCTAATATTCCTCTTTCCAAAAGGTTCTTAGAAGTTATTTTTTAAAAGTGTATCCCTTTATTCCAAGCCATATTGTATTAAATCTCGAGGTTTAGTTTCAGTTACTTGGAAGAAAATCCTAAACTGTCTGATTTGTTATCCAGATGTATGAGAACATGCTCAGAGAAGCATTTAATAGTTTTTTTGTTGTTGTTGTTCTGGGAAAGAAAGAGAATGAAGTAATACCCTTTTTTAAGTCTCATAATTTNTTGTTGTTGTTCTGGGAAAGAAAGAGAATGAAGTAATACCCTTTTTTAAGTCTCATAATTTCCTAAAATAACTGAAAGTAACATCAGATTATTTAGAGATTCTAATGTTCTGTAAGTAGAAATAAAGTTAATTACAAAGTTTATATATTAGTTAGATAACTAATTCCATTCTTTCCATGAATTTATTCATTAATTGATTGAAAGAGAAACCACACTACATTTAAAGAAGCACGGCATTTTGAGTCATGGAGTCATTTTGAATTGAACTTAAATCCCTGCTTGTAAAGATTAAATGAAGTTTATTTTCTTTCTACCATCTGTCTGTCTGTCTACCTATCAACCATCCGTCCATCCATCCATTTGTTGAATGAATGAGATTAAAATAAAACATGACCATGTTTTAAAGAATCTTCTAGTCTAGTGAGGAAGGAGACAATAAATCAGTGACCAGTTCAGTATGATCATAGTGTGTGCAGAAGCTATGTCAGTAAAGTGGAGGGGATCTAAATCAGACAGGGGTGGGAAGAATAAGGGAGAGTTCAGGGAAATGATGCTTTATTTCAGGGCCCAATGCCATATGGCGTTAACCAAATGAAAAATGGTTGAAGGCCATTTTAAGGAGAAGGAATTGAATATGTGAGAGCTTGGAGGCTTGAAATGGCAGTGCTCTAAAAAGCTTACCAGACATATAAGGGTAAGGCAGTTTTGCTAAATATTCAGTCTAATTTCTGCCAAGCAAGTCATAGTAGTTTTCTAATTTCAAAGCAATTTTTAATTTACATTTTGAATAGATACTTGGTTTTCTTTTTATTGCTCCATTTAACCCTTTCGTGGATTGACCAAAACTCTCTACTCCTTGGTAAAACAGTGGCTTTTGTCTGTGAACACTGAACCCTCACTTACAACTGAAAGGG
>NW_007729625.1:101773-103236 GCF_000696425.1 Galeopterus variegatus | reverse complement strand
CTTTCTTTTTTTCGGGGGCTTCTGGCTGGTACAGGGATCCAAACCTTGTTATCAACACCATGCTCTAATCATTTAATGTTTTTGACATAGGAGGTAAATTCCATGCTACATTAGCAGATGCCTAGGTCCCTAGATCAACAATACATGAATATTTACAATGGGGTAGGAAAAACACAGAACTTCCAATCAGAAGACCTGGATTTGAACTTCATCTTTAGTACCTGCCAGCTGGATAGCCTTCCTCTTCACCATCTAGTGTCTCACTTTTGTCACTTCTGAAAATGACATAACTGTCATCATTATTATCATCATCATCATCATTAGTGTCCTCACAGGGTGATTAGAAGGAGCAAATAAGACAATGTATGAGATGGTGCTTTGTAAATATTTCTCAGGAAATACATTGTTGTTGTTGGTGGTTGGCTCCAGAAGAAATCCATCATGCTGAGAGCTTTTCTTCTCTAACCTAAATTTACATTCTGCTCCACAGGTGAGTTTCCATCAGGGCAAAGCCTAAGATGGCTCTCCCAGGTCAGAACCTGGGGAGTAGGTGTAATTAACCCTAGGCAGTAATTCAGGACACAGAAGCCTAGGAACAAAGTCAACCAGTGTACCTGGCCCTTAAGAAAATAATAAAATGAGCCTGAGGCAGGAGATATGGAGACAGTACAGGAGCTGTAAAGGCTGGGAAGAAAACAACAGTTCTGGAGCTGGTTTCTAGAGATAGGAAGAACTAGGCAGGGAATCAAGCTGTTCTGACCCTCCTTTAAACATTTCAGTCTCTGGGACCGATAGGTTGCTGGATCTCCTTACTTGGGAAAGCATTTCTGCCCCAAAATATCTTCTTTGACATATTTTGATTACTGACAGATGGTCCAATGGCTAGAAATTTGTTGAAGAAATCATGTGTTTTAAAATAAAAGCAGCTCCTGGAATATTTAAGGTAAGGAGATACCAAATCAATGACACCTCAATGTTGATAAATTTGATAAGATTTTCCTTCCCCTTCTGTCAGGTTCCTAGTTCCCAAAAAGTAAAATTCAATTGACATTTTTCTCTTTCAAGTTAACTTTTTCACAGAAAACCTTAAAATTCTAGAGATAGCTTATTTTGTTAATGATTGTATGAAATTTACAAAATAATTGAGTTTTTAATATTTGCATAATTAGTTTAAAATAGTATTAAATATCACAAGATAAGTCCATTAGTTTTATTTCTATTATTCTTTCAACAAACAACTATTTAGAGGGCACTATTACATACCAGATATTGTGTCGTAAACATAGGGGTAAAGTGGACTTTTGCCTTGAAGGAATGGCCATGATATAATTCCATATTTGGTAGACTGGATCTATTTGTAATGGGTAATGTAAATGGAGGAGAAAGCACTTGCCTTGGAAAGTATGGGAAGGTCCTTTCTCTGGGTTAGGGTTCATTTATGGATCACACATTAAAAAAAAAAA
>NW_007729625.1:99411-99895 GCF_000696425.1 Galeopterus variegatus | reverse complement strand
AAAGCATTTTTATTAAGTTAAAACATCAAACTGCATAGTTTTCTCCTTTTCACTTTTATCATAAAATTGCTTGCACAAACTGTGCTATAAAAAAAACCCTGTTTTTGAATATGATGATTTTCTTTTTAAAAATAAAAAAAAATAAGCTTTGATGGGGTGGACCCCACACAGAATAGTGACTTCACTGGAGTTTTAAAAATCATCTTAAAGGCAGGTCAACTGAGAGAATGGAAGAGAGGAATTGGAGGTGGCCAGCGATGAGGAGGAGGAGGTACTGAGTGGTGAGGTGAGAAGGTGGAGGAGCCTGCACTGGATGCAGTGGACAGTGAACTGTGAACACTATTTTTTTTTTTTTTTTTGGTGGCTGGCTGATACAGGGATTGAACCCTGGACCTTGAGCTAACCAGCCAGCCTGTGAACACGTTAGTGCATTAGCAGCAGCCACACTGTGAAGATCAACTGAGAACTGTTTTAACCAGACCCA
>NW_007729625.1:96603-98074 GCF_000696425.1 Galeopterus variegatus | reverse complement strand
CACTAAAAGCAAAAAATAACAAAATAATATGGATAACCGGGGGATAGGGAAGAAGAGGAAGCTAATCAATACTAATCAAATAGAGTGGAATTTGGTAAAAACTCAGAATCATTAAGGACTGAGCCAAAGCTTAAGGAAAGCAAGGGTCTAGATAGACAATTTCTTTGGGCAATACCCAGAGATCTCTGGATAGATCAGCAGTTCAGAATGACTGTGAAGTTAATGATTGTTTTGATTTGTGGCCAAAAGACTTAGGCCTCACTCTGAGAAACAAGCATCTGGCTACCCTAGGAGTAAGACATTGTTTTTTTTTTGTGTGTGTGTGTACGGGTAGCACAGGCAGGTCTATGTTGAATGGCACAGAACTTTGAGTTCAAATAAGCAGTAGTGATGCAGCAGGTGATGTAAGCCTAGTAGAGACAAATTTAAGTTTTAGAGAGGGCGGAAGGGACTCGCAGAATCACAGGGACTATGGGTTTGAGAAGTCAGAGAGACAGGAAGAATGGGGCTAAAAACATCATGGGTGAACCCTGATGCTGAGGCAGCAGCAATTTGCTTCCTACCTTTCTATAGGTTCCCGACTGCCATAGAGGTTCTCAACCTGCTCAACAGTTAAGCAGATTACAGGCCCCTTCTCAGACCCACTTACCGAGTTCGTGTTTCTGGGAAGGACATGGGAATCTGTATTTCTAACAAATGCTCAGGTGTGTCTAAGTTACTCTAAGTCCCATGGCCTCAGGGAAGATAAGGACATTTGGTTCACATCGACTCTTAGGACATGTATGAGTTGAATGACCCAAGTGTGACTAGAAAATGGAAGTTTCACAAAAATATTATAAGCTGTGCTATTACAATATGTTCCCCAGTCTCCTTCTAGTTTTCTCCCCTCTATTACATGACAACACCCATTTCATTAAATACCAAGGCAAGAGGAAATATTGTGAAACTTCTTTTCTGACTCACATCTCAAAGATGTCAACACCATTCCCAATTTTTCAATGTCAAGTAGAGCAGAGGGGTTTTGAAGATTTCTTCTTGTTCTAGTTTTATAAATCAGAGAGCTGGGTTCTTAGCAGAAAGTGGTACAGTCTTCCCTAGGTGTCCATGGGGGTTGGTTCCAGGATCACCCATGGATACCAAAATCCACGGATGCTCAAGTCCCTTACATAAAACGGGGTAGTATTGGCATATAACCTATGCTCATCCGCCAGTATACTTTAAATCATCTCTAGATTACTTACAATACCTAATACAATGCTTACACATTGCTTCATTTGTGTGGACACAACAAATTCAAGTTTTGCTTTTTGTAATTTTGTAAAATTCCTTTTTCAAATATTTTTGATTTGTGGTTGGTTGAAGCCATGGATGCAGAACGTATAGATATGAGGGCCATGTATTAAAGCTCCTAACCCAAAAATGTGTGGAGTGAGGAATGCAAGAGAAAAAATACTCTGAATTCACTTTGGGA
>NW_007729625.1:91307-95218 GCF_000696425.1 Galeopterus variegatus | reverse complement strand
TGACTAATACCTTAATATCAATGTACCAATTCTTTCCAATTCTGATTGGACATTTATTAGGTTTTGTAGCATCAAGACTAATTCCTTGTCCACCCCCAGCACTACTGAAACTCTAGCTAACTGAGGACCACACTCAATGACCTGTAGTAGGTGTGCCCAGGCACCCTAGCACCTGTTCTTCCCAATGTGCTAAGGCGTCCTGGTGGGCTGTGAATGAATACAGATGTGTCCCCAGGTAGTGAACCCCACAGTCCTCCATGTGGTTGGGTGGGGCCTGCACTACTAGAACCTCTAGTGGTCACCACCAGCAGGGAACAGCCCCCGGCCAGATCTCTTCCAGGACCTGCCTGAGCAAAGTGCAGTCTGGCAGCCTGTCCCATGGTTCCTGTAGGCACCAAGTGGGATGAGCAGCATTTGACACTCGCTGCTTCAGCAAAGAGATGCTTTACTTTCTGGACATTACTTGAGCAGCCAGTTGCAAAATGCACCCCTCCCGGGTCAAGGAGCCAGTGAAGCTGCTGGAGGAGTGTCAAGGTGTCAGCCCAAGGTGAGACAGGTGGAGGTAGGAAGGTGGTGGCCAGGCAGGGTTGGGGCTCCGAGCAGGTGCTGGGCCAGGTAGTTATCTCAGATTTATGCACTGGTGGCTGACTTGCACTTTGTCAGCAGAACAGAGCAACTGTGCCTCCCCTGCGAGGAAGGAAGAAGAGGGACTTTATCTTCTTACTTTTACGTTCTGTTCAGAGTTGGCCCCTTGGGAGTTAATCTCTGTACACTTCCAGAAAACAGCATCCAGCCCTTTTGGAACCTACCAGGGAAGTTAGATACTATGCCTGGCTGTGTGGTGGTTCTTCCAAGTCTGAAAATGGTAGAAAATGCCAGAAATTCAAGGTGAGCAGAGGCAGCCAAGCAAGACAGTCCAGCCATCATGGGGCATAGGCCCCACCTGAAATGACTGTCAATGATTTCCACCTTCTGTTTTCCATGCCCTTTGTGATCCCTTCTCCTTGAGCGTGGGCTACTCCAAGTGATCTGCTTCTAATGAATACAAGAGGACTTGAAAAACTTTATGGGAAAATGGAATTAAAAGATATAAATAAGAAAATATAAACTTTATTTCTCAACACAAACTCCATCAAATTCAAGACTTTTGTAAGGGATGGTGCCAGCCATTTAGTCTATCCCTAAAAGCCTGGGAATTTAACCATGTTATTGCATTTCCCACCCCGCCCACATAATTAACTGAAGAAAAATGGGTGCCTTTTAAAGTTTTTTTTTTTTTTTTTGAGAGTAGGAAACAAAAAGAAATCAGAAGGAGCCAAATCAGGACTGAAAGGTGGATGCCTAATGATTTCTGATCAAAACTCTTGAAAAATTGCACTTGTTCAATGAGAGGAATGAGCAGGAGCATTGCCATGGGAGAGAAGAACCCTCTGGAGAAGGTTTCCAGGAGTTTTTCTGCTAAAGCTTTGGCTACCTTTCTCAAAACACTCTCAATAATAATAAGCAGATGCTATTGCTCTTTGGCTCTCCAAAAAGTCAACAAGCAAAATGCCTTGAGTATCCCAAAAAACTGTTGCCATTGACCAGCCCACTTTTGCTTTGACTGGACGACTTCCACCCCCGGTAGCCTTTGATTGTGCTTTGTCTTCAGGATGGTACTGTTAAGGCCATGTTGCATCTCCTGTTACAATCCTTTGAAGAAATGCTTCAGGATCTTGGTCCCACTTGTTTAAAACTTGCATTGAAAGCTCTGCTCTTGTCTGCAGCTGCTCTAGGAGGAATAGCTTTGGTACCTATCGAGTGGAACATTTGCTCCACTGTCATTCTTCAGTCAGAACTGTGTAAGATGAACCAATCAAGACATCTCTGGTGTTGGCTATTGTTTCTTATGGAGGATACCAACATTAATCAAACAAATGTAGTTTTAGCAAGGCCAAAGCCCTGTAGCTTAAGATATAGCCTAACTTTTTAAAATTGCACATAGAAATGCTAAGCTTGGGAAAAGGAGAAAACTTTCCCAGGACTAAAGTCTCTCTGGAGATAAAAAAAATTGTAACACAGCAAATATGCTTGCTATTAGGGCAGTTGTCCTTGGTGCAGCTAAATCTAATGATTGTTGCCATGACAAATATCTCATTGTTCTTTTTGCAAACAGAGAGTAGGAAACAAAAAGAAATCAGAAGGAGCCAAATCAGGACTGAAAGGTGGATGCCTAATGATTTCTGATCAAAACTCTTGAAAAATTGCACTTGTTCAATGAGAGGAATGAGCAGGAGCATTGCCATGGGAGAGAAGAACCCTCTGGAGAAGGTTTCCAGGAGTTTTTCTGCTAAAGCTTTGGCTACCTTTCTCAAAACACTCTCAATAATAATAAGCAGATGCTATTGCTCTTTGGCTCTCCAAAAAGTCAACAAGCAAAATGCCTTGAGTATCCCAAAAAACTGTTGCCATTGACCAGCCCACTTTTGCTTTGACTGGATGACTTCCACCCCCGGTAGCCTTTGATTGTGCTTTGTCTTCAGGATGGTACTGTTAAGGCCATGTTGCATCTCCTGTTACAATCCTTTGAAGAAATGCTTCAGGATCTTGGTCCCACTTGTTTAAAACTTGCATTGAAAGCTCTGCTCTTGTCTGCAGCTGCTCTAGGAGGAATAGCTTTGGTACCTATCGAGTGGAACATTTGCTCCACTGTCATTCTTCAGTCAGAACTGTGTAAGATGAACCAATCAAGACATCTCTGGTGTTGGCTATTGTTTCTTATGGAGGATACCAACATTAATCAAACAAATGTAGTTTTAGCAAGGCCAAAGCCCTGTAGCTTAAGATATAGCCTAACTTTTTAAAATTGCACATAGAAATGCTAAGCTTGGGAAAAGGAGAAAACTTTCCCAGGACTAAAGTCTCTCTGGAGATAAAAAAAATTGTAACACAGCAAATATGCTTGCTATTAGGGCAGTTGTCCTTGGTGCAGCTAAATCTAATGATTGTTGCCATGACAAAAATCTCATTGTTCTTTTTGCAAACACCTGTGTTGTTTTTCTGTAACTTTCTTGCCTGGAGAATAAAAACTGAGAGAAAACCTCGTTTGGGGTTATTCCCTAGGAATTCTTCTCTCTTGAAGGATTGCCTGGGATTAACCCCGTCTGGGCCTCTCACTGCCCTGGAGAAATGGACTTTGAGTAATCCTTTGCATCTCCATCACCCTGGGAGAGGTGACAGTTTCTGTGGTTCATTGTCCATCCTCTTCAATTATGACATGAACAAGATTAATTTTTCCTCAAAAATGGATGTGGACAATCTGCCACTGTGGGCTTCATCTTCTACATCATCTTGTCCATTCTTAAAATGAATTCCCCATTTGTAAACTGCTCATTTCTTTGGGGCATTGTATTAGTCCATTTTGCGTTGCTGTAACAGAACACCTGAGACTGGGTAATTTATAAAGAACAGAGGTTTATTTGGCTTACGATTCTGGGACAGCTGCATCTGGCATGGGCCTCAGGCTGCTTCTACTCATGGTGGAAAGTAGCAGCAGCTGCAGGTACAAGCACATCACATGGCAAGAGGAAGCAAGAGAGAGAGAGAGGAGGTGCCAGGGTCTTTCAAACAACCAGCTTTCATGGGAAATAATAGAGAGAGATTTCACTCAGTACCCCCACTCCCCAGGGAGAGCATTAATCCATTCATGAGGGGTCTGCCCCCATGACTCAAACAGCTCCAACACTGCCACACTGGGGATCAGATTTCCACATGAGTTTTGGGGGGGACAACACACCCAAACTCTATCAGGCATTGTTCCCATAATCTTTTGGGAAAGCATCAATGATTTCCCCATTCTTCCACTCAAGCTTTACCATAAATTTGGTGTTTGGTTCTTGCTTCAGTTTTAGCAGAATTCATGTTGCTCTGTT
>NW_007729625.1:88133-90892 GCF_000696425.1 Galeopterus variegatus | reverse complement strand
TTTTCAAACTGATGTCTTATCCTTCTTAGTGCCTCAAACTAGATCTTGTTCAGACATGTTAGAGCAAGTTAGCATGAGTTTTAGTTAAAAGTTTTGTAATTCATGCATCATTTTTTCATAATATGCATTTTCCATGAATGCTTTGAAGACCCCTCATAGAATACTGCAAAAGTGATGGGATGTCACTCTGAGTTTAGGTTATAAGAGACTGTGACTTCTATCTTGCTGGCATTTATACTCCTTTTGGGCTCTCTGATGAAGCCAGCTGTCATGTTGTGATATGTCCTATGGAGAGGCCCCACGGCACAGGACAGGGAGAGGCCTCCATAGCTTGGGAGGAACTGAATACTGCTGACAAGGACTTGAGTGCTCTGGGACGCTTCCTCAGTTGGGCCTCTATATGACTGCAATCCTGACCGACAAACTGATTGCAGCCTTTTGAGAGACCCAAAGCCTGAGAGAATAGCCCAGGACCCACAGAAATTGTGAGATAAAAAGCTACTATCTGTGCAGCAGTAGATACCAAATACACTGGGCAAGCACCTTGTCGACCCTGGGCAGCAGGATCACTGGGGATCCCAGTGGGGTTGGTAGGCTGTGGTGGTCAATGGAATGGCTGCAGGGTAAAGGAACAAGCAGCCAGGAGTTGAGCAATGGCCTGAGAGACTGTAAGAAGGTGCATAAGATGTGTGTGATATATTGGCCAATACACATTCCCAGAAGCATCACTGCACAGTGGAAAGATAGTAGACCCTACAGTCAGAAAGAAATAAGTTTGAATCTAACTCCGTCACAAGTGACAGGTCAAGTTACTTAAGCTGTCTTAACCTCAGTTTTCTTCTCTGTGAAGTGGGAATAATATCTCCCATTTAGAGGACAGGTAGCACTGTGCCTGACCTGTAGGTGTTCATGATACATGGTCTTCATTATGCTGATTGTAGACTCTGTCGTATTTAGTAACCTTGAACAATTTCTCCTGTTGCAACTCTTTCCAATAGACTTTCCAATAAACTCTTCCCTTCTTCTTTTGCTGGCGTCTGTTTCCCCATGTGCTTCTTGTTTATTTCCTCAAGATTCTGTCATTGGTGTCCTGTTCTCATTCTTTACACTCTTCCTGAGCAATATTATCTCTAGGGGAACCATCCTCTCCCTTTTCCAAGTTCCTGCTGGTCATAAAATGGGGACAGCCACCAACACTTTGACCCATTTAGAAGCACCAATTTGGGAGCAACTTTTCATTCTTTTCCACATCTCTAACCTGTTTTCGACTCAGGAGTGGGAGTGACTTAACTTTTCGTTGAAGTTGGAAAAAAAGAGCTTAGTGCATAACCCTAGCGTCTGGTTTGCTACAGTCCTGCACTCACCTGCCCCAACCCCTGGCTTTTCCTCCTGCTCCTTCCTCTCCTTCTGGACCTTTCTGTCCCAAGGGCTTCTGTGACCTTCTCTTCTCCAAAATAAGCATATCAGGCAAGCTATGCCCCTGTAAGGCAAGCCTGGAATTGTCCAGCTGTTTTGTCTGCATTGAGCAGGTAAGTTCAAACTTGCTTAAGATTAAAGAAATATACTGTTAAAATAAACATTGTTGACACAAGTGCTTTAAGAATCCAAACTGTAAGACTGGTATTTACAATTTCATTTCAGATAAGGAAGATTAAATAAATTCAGAGATTTTTTTTTTTTTAATCTCCCGGTGTTCTAACCTGTAATATTAAGACTACGTTAACCTTAAGGCTTATTCAAATATTTGTTGTAGGAAATTGTGCTGGCTCACTAAAGTGATAAATTTTACTTGTCATAGGAAATTGAATTTGCTCACCAGCCTTGTAATAATTAACCCATGACTATGACCTCATTGGTCTTACTAAAATTGACCTCACCTGTATCTAGTCTCTGTAAATTTTCTTTAGATAGGAAACTCTCTCAGACTCTTTATCTAATTTTTTCTTCTTGCTGGCTGTACAGTTAAAATAAAATGCCAAATCTCATACTTTTGTACTTGCAAATGAGGTCCTGGTCTTGCTTTCCCAACAATAAAGGCTATATTTTGATTCCTATGTGACATCTTTTTTGTGTCTCTTGATTCTGAATCTAGAGAGGAGGGGCATAATAAATGGGTCCTTTTGAACCATAATATAAGTTACATTCACTTGGAGACTTGTTTTCCTGTAACTACTCGGTAACAAGGGACAAGGAGGGGATGAATAGCTCCACTTAATTTTAACACCCGAGCACTCTTTCCCATGCTGTGAGGAATCCAAATGGCCAAGAGAACATATGGTACCAGGGACCCTGGAATTCCCTGCCCAAACATTCTCAAACCTGAGGGCCTCTTTAGAGTCTCTATCCTCCTAAGTATGGTCTGTACCTCTGGTATGTACACCCTAGTCAGGGGCAGTTGTTGCCTAAGGAACAGAGTGCTGGCTCCCTTCTAAATGCCATATTCTGGTGTGGAACTGGGAGGAGTGTGGGTCATAATGAGACTCTATAATGGATGATGTATATGATAGATATGATAATAAATAGAATATATTTTAATTAACAATTTCTTGACCTGATTTTATACCTTTCAAATCTTTAGGTCTATGGTATATGAGCCTTCATTTATACTCTTGCTCCAGGCCCCATAAATATTAAGGATGGGCCTTTTTATTGAATGTTCATTATTTGCCAGTCACAATGCCAAGTGTCATTTTTCATCTGATCCACACAACAGTGAATTGGTAGGTACTATTGCTGCCCGCAGTTTACAGAAATGAAAC
>NW_007729625.1:85542-87272 GCF_000696425.1 Galeopterus variegatus | reverse complement strand
CAAAAGGGTTTGAGAATTCCATTAATGTATATGTATTCTTACTCCTCATATTTAGAATGTACACACCGACAGGCTGGTCTTTTAGTCCTGTCTTTAGTACATTAGTACAAACCTTAGTACTGAACATTCGCACAAACCTTGACCCACACAAATGCTAGAATTGTCATCTAATTTAGAACAGAGTGCTCTTCCCCTGCTGCTAGTTGGGGCTTGGCCCCGGTAGAAACAGACCTGCAGGCAAGGATCGGTCTAGTGCTTTGCTTTTTTGCTCATCATATTTATGTTTGTTCCTAATAAGATCAGTTTGTAATTTGGAGAATGACATCTTTTTTGGCTCTTCACATGACTGCAAATGTCCCAAGCTCCTGATGATTTACAAACCACAAGACACAGCAGCCAAAATGCATTAGTTTAATAATAAACACAGGAAACAGATTGATCTTATAAAATACCAATTATGCAAATATTTCACTTTAAATAGTGGTCTTAAAAGTGGCAATGTTTCAACTGCAGCTGCTTTCCCAATGTACTTACCTCAAGAGCTTCTTTGCATGTGATTTAAAATTCCAAATTATTTCCAGGGTACTTCAGTCTCTTTAAAATTTTCCTGCTTGAGAAAGGACATTGTTGGGTAGGAGGGGGGAGAGGGAGGAGGGAGGGAGATTTCGGTAATGGGCAACAGTAATCAACCACATTGTATATCGGAAAAAAAAAAAAAAAATTCCTGCTTGCTCCTTATACTTCAGCTTTCACAGTGTTGCTGAGTACTGTGTTAAGCAAAGTATGGAAGGAATTTTGAATCATAGGTGGATCAGCAATGGAAGTATCTGTGTTGTCTCAATCCCTTAAGTGAGGAGAGGAGGGAGTATATAGGATGTGCCAAGGGCAAATAGGGCTGGAGAAAGACCCCTTGGAGGTAGATAAAGCCATGGTGGAGGAGTCAACTGAATTCCAACTGCTGCCTATTAGGCTCCCAGCCCCCTAGCCATCCCTTGTTAAGGCATCTGCTTCTCATAGGCATCTGAAACTTAACAGAAGCGAAAGTGAACTCCTGATCTTACCTTGCCCAAAACAGGCCCTGCCACGGCCATGGTCTTCCCCATCTCAGTTTATGGTGTCTTTCTCCTCCTAGATACTCAGCCCAAATATCAAGAAGTCATCTTTAACTCTCTCTCTCTCTCTCTCTCTCTCTGCATATAGAAAAAAATCCTATTAGCTCTACTTTTCTAGTACACTCATAGTCCAAAAACTTCTTATCCTTTCCCAGCTTGGTCCTACCATGAGCACCTGGGTACCTAGATCATTGTAGAGACCAGATGGGCTCTGTGTTTTCAACCTTCTCATCTGTTTTCCACATAGCAGAGTGATTCCATTAAACCTGTCAAGTCATGTCACTTTTCTGCTGAAAACCCTGTAACACTTGCTCATCTCATTCATAATAAAATCCAAGCCTCCTCTCCTTCACCTTGAATTCTCTGTGCTTATCTCCTACTTCTCTGTCCTCCAGCCTTGCTGGACCATTTGCTGTTTCTCAAATACTCCTGTTGTGTCCAGTTTCAGAAACTTCATCCTTGCTCGAGTGCTCCCTTAATGCCGTGTCTTTATTTAAAAGGCATTTCCTAAGTGAGGGATTCCCTGATTGTCCTGCTTGTATTTGTAACTGTGCACGACACTCTCTATTCCCTCCATGGTGCTATTTTTCTTCATAGCAATTATCTTCTAAGTGATTT
>NW_007729625.1:79412-84863 GCF_000696425.1 Galeopterus variegatus | reverse complement strand
ACACTCTCTATTCCCTCCATGGTGCTATTTTTCTTCATAGCAATTATCTTCTAAGTGATTTTATTTACTGATTTATTTCACTTATTGTTTGCTCCCACTGGAATGTAAATTCCATAACTGTAGAGATTTTCACCTATTTTTTTCACTGATACAACTCCAGTAACCAGAACAATATCTGGCATGTAGTAGGTGCTCAATAAATGAATAAATAAATGAATAAATGAAGATGTGAATGAACCATGCTGAAATACGAATGTTGCCTCTTCTCTCTACTGTAATCATTGTCCTGAGCATGGAAAACAACAGCCATGTCCAAAGTGGTGCTTATGTATCAGAACATGTCTAAGGCTAAACGTTAGTATGAACAGATTAAAATAATTTTGTATGATTTGATAATTTTTTCTGTGTTGTATCACTCTCCTTTTTCTATAACAGGGATAACTGAGATTGACTATATGGAATTTTAGAGGTAAAAATGAGATTTATAGGTAAAAATTAACTTCATCTTGAGTTTTTGTGTCAAACCTCAGACCATGGATCAACAAATGGGTTCAAAGGAATGCAGTGGGAAGCCCTTGGAAGTGTTTTTCAGGGTATATATGAGCAAGACCGTGTGTGTTCCAGTGTGTGAGTGGTGCTGGTAATGCTGGGTTGGGGTGAAAAAAATGCGTATTTCTAAACTTCTGCAATCCTCTCTTATTGGAAAAGTAGCACCATATTTGGCTGCTCCCTCATCCTGGTAGGCCTCAGAAGGGCCCTGGGGAATCACTGATGCTAGAAGACAACTGAAGAATGGTGTGAGTAAAATGGAGTTAGTTTGGTCAGGCTCTCATCTCATATCTGGCTGGGTATGATTCAGCTCATCTGTTGTAAACTAGTTACATAGGAATAGAGTTAGTGCTCATGCGTGCCTGCGTACCCCTTGGCTTGTTGCCGCTATTGTGTACTTTCAGTATGGAAGACAGTGGCTCTGAACTGCTGGCCGGCAGAGCTCACGTCTGGAATAAAGCACGTCCATTTTGTCAGTGGCTACTCAGTTTTTCTTTTCTTTTATTCAGCTTTCCTACCAGTGTGGCTGCAGGATTCCTGTGGAAAATCACCCCAATGAAGGCTACTAACCGGCCATGTGTACAGGTGGGGTTTTCGTGGCTAATAGTTGAAAAGATAGAGCTACAGGGACAGGCCTCAAAGTGTATTGAATGTAGAATAAGTACAGAGGTTATATGGATGCAAAGGTCAGCCATCCTTGCTAAGGGAACGCTGCGGAAGATCACAGACGCATAGATTGTACAGACGCATAGATTGTTCAGCAAGAGACCCTGAAGGGGTGCAGTGTGAGGAAAGTGAGTTGGTTTAGTCAGGCCCTCTCGCCTCATATCCAGCTGGGTATGATTCATCGTATCCGTTGTAAACAAGTGATGGAAGAGTAGAGTTAGTGCGCGTGTGCGCCTGTGTACCCTTTGGTTTGCTGCCACTACTGTACTTTTGATGTGGAAGGCTGCGGCTCTGAACCGCTGGTCGGCAGAGCTCACGTCTGGAATAAAGCATGTCCACTTTGCTGGTGGCTACTCGGTTTTTCTTTTGCTTACCTGACTCAGGACCTGCACAGGATGGGACAGAGGGGTTTGTGATCCAAACTGACAAATGGAAAGAGTGTGAAGGACCTAGGAAGGTTCTACTCACCTTACGCGTTAATAAAATAGCCATCCTTCCTTCCTTTCTCTTTCTGGTTAAAAACGTTATAGCTGCCATTTTGCAAATTTCTTTTTTTCTCTTTTACTTGCATTAGAATAATTTATGACTCGCTTGGATTTTCCATTAATATTTTACATGCTGAGAGAGACAGTGTTTTAAGTCCGATTCTCCTGCGCCTAAACTAAATTTCTAAAATATGTCATATGTTGGGAACTGAAGCAGAAGCTGAAACTTGGCAGTTGAAAACTTGGATTCAGTACAAGTTTTCTACTGTTTCTTGGAATCATTCAATATGACCTCTTGATGGGTGGGGTCTCTTTCTTTTTCTCTTTCTTTCTCTGTAGTTCTTAGAGATTTTAAACAGAAATACAGAACT
The DNA here is from genome assembly GCF_000696425.1 of Galeopterus variegatus. Taxonomy (NCBI): domain Eukaryota; kingdom Metazoa; phylum Chordata; class Mammalia; order Dermoptera; family Cynocephalidae; genus Galeopterus; species Galeopterus variegatus. The sequence goes on along the minus strand of NW_007729625.1, from coordinate 82,792 downwards.
GATGATATGATTTTCTTTGGAAAATATGTAATTTTTTGTTTCTGTATTTTTCAGATGTGTGCTTTGTGTGTGTGTGTGTGAGAGAGAGAGTCTGTTTGTGTGTGACCAGTGAGCAGCTATAAATATATTAAGGAAAAAAATACCTGCATATAAGTGTGTGCATACTGTTTTTTGAACTGTTGGCTTTAAAACAGTATATTTGTCTTCTGTCTATGTATGTTGCATTATAGTCCCTTTGGTTATTCTATAACAACCTGGTATCAAAAGTACTTGCACATGTGTTGCTGAAGATTGGTTCAGGGTATGGAGAACAGAAGAGGTTAATGGCAAAGAAGCCAAGAATGAGAATACTTTGAGGAGCTGTTACTGTCCAACTACTCTAAGTGCTTCACTCACCTTATTCCATTTAAATCTTACAGTAATCCTGTGAGGTAGCTGTCATTTTCCCTAATTAATTGGTAAGGGAAGTAAGTCTCCTATGAAGTAATTGGCCTAAGATTGCACAGAGATTGTGGCTGAGCTGGCATTCAAACCTGCCTTGGCGCATTTAAATCTTACAGTAATCCTGTGAGGTAGCTGTCATTTTCCCTAATTAATTGGTAAGGGAAGTAAGTCTCATATTAAGTAATTGGCCTAAGATTGCACAGAGATTGTGGCTGAGCTGGCATTCAAACCTGCCTTGGCTTATATAACTCTGAAGCCCATGTTCTTTCAACTTTATCATGCAGAACTGGCGTTCCCAGAGGGCTTTTACAGCAAAAACTTTCTTGTTTTCAGGCCCACCTACTTCTCTAGCCATCGTCTGTACCTGGTTTAATGTGAATTGTGGTGCCACTCTTGGACTTTTTCTTTGCCATCTAAACGTTATTTCTTTATTAAGTTTAGTCAAGGGTTATTTACTACTACTTAAATTGAAATACCTTTTTTTAAAGCTATCCTTTTAAATTTTTTTCATGGGATCTTTTAGGTATAAACAGGATTCCACATAGAAGTTTTGGTAAAACTTTGGCAAAACAAATAATTCAAGTAAAATTTAACCAAAATAGGAAGGAAAACCAGACTCAGGAAGTTCTAAGCATTTTCTCAGAAGAATTAGGACTAGCACTAGCGTGAAAAGCTGTAAAGATATTTCCTCCCTTCAGCATTCTCATAGGAATTCATATCACAAAAAAGAGAAAACTCGGGATTATTTTGTTTTATGAGGTATGCGAAGGAGATGGGATAAGAATTGCATATGCTGCTTGTGGGGTGGTAGCATTGAATTTGGGGGGTGATGGCAGAGAGCCAGGAGAGGGAGGCACAGCTTTGCATGTGGGTATTTACATCCTATCTTACATCTCTCACCTCACTAGTTCTGTCCCCAAATTTTCTGACAGACAACAACCTATGCTGATAGAAGGAGATAGCTTGGGGAATGGGTGGACAAACAACATTATAAAGTGCTTTAAAATATTTTATTCAAGCTTCATAACAAATGTGTGAGGTGGGTCGTGCAGTGCGTGACTTGGCTTTGCAGCAGGAACAACTTCCAAATCTCAGAGGCTTGCAACAACAAAGTTTACTTGTCATCTATGTTTTATGAAGGCTGTAGGTCAGCTATGTCTCTGCTTCCCATGTCCTCTGTGTTCTAGAATCCAGGCTGAAAGAGCAGCCTCCTTAGGGGCACACTGTTCTAATAACAAAGAGGAGTAACTAATGTCACATTCCTTTGAACAAAACACATCCCATCCCAAAACAATGGGGTGTAAATGTGTTCTTCTCCCACAGGCAGACAGTAACACAATATACCAGCAAGTTTTATCATTAGGATTGTGCTTCTCCTTTTACACAAGTGGAAGTCCAGGCGTAGAGAGGCCGATGAATTACCCATGGTCACACTAATGACAAGTGGCAGAGGCCAATTTGAAACTCAAGTCAGACCCGATGCCATTACTTTCTATGTTATACCAACAGGAAAGACATTTTCTTTGTTTGCCTATCCATCTGCATGGACGTTTGCCTGGAGAATAGTTTCTCTCCTGATGACCTGCTAGAAAATCTATGTTGTTAATTCAATCCTCGTTCATGTTCTCTTCCCTCGATCCTCCAATCAATGTCTTTAACACAAACCTTGAAGTTCAAATGATCTCTGTGTGAGAGAAGTCAGTATTCAAAAAAGTCAGAGATAGTCCATTCTTGAATTAAAACCTGGATTAAAAACAAAATCCCCTTTCAACACTGGAACTAAAATAACTTAATTGTAGTTCATTAAAACTTTGTTCTAACTCCCATATTTCTTTGTAACAATTAAAGGAATCATCTTTAAAGAAAGTCAAGTATAATTTATAATGGTGGTTGTGTGAACTTTCACTACCAGGGAATTTTGTGAGCATCTTCAGAATGGGGAGGATCATTAACTGAAGTGGTGATGTGACCCTGATTAGCTTCTGGTGTAGTCTCCCATGACCTCTCTTTACCACAAGCCAGCAGGGCTACTGACTGTTCCCAGATCATGTGCTTCCTGATCTTTCTCGTCTCTGGGTCTTGGTATCAGGTATTGTTTCCTCAGTCTAAAATGTTTCCAGCTTCCTTCACCTTCCCCATCACTCAGTTCTAATCCTAATAATCTCTTTCAGGGCTGCATCCTCAAATGCTTTTTGCTCCACGAAGCCTTTTCCATCTCCTCAACTAAATACAAATCCTCTTTTTAAACCCAAATGACACTTTGCTTAAACTCCTGCATCCCCTCCTACCCTTTTGCCCAATACCTTTCTTCTAAGAAATGAGCAATAAATAGTTTTTAAAGTTGAAATAACATGAACTACTACATTTGCTAAAGTTTTCTGGACAGTTTGTGGGATCGATGTATTATTTGTTCATTCATTTAACAAATAGTTATTGAATGCCTCCTATTTGAGAGGCACACAAATCATGACAATTTACTCAAGTGTTGGAGGATCAGTTCCCTTTTTTCTAAGCTATTTTTTTTGGGCAGTCTAACAGAAATACGTACATAGAAATGCTTCCTTCTTGCAACCTGACTTCTCCTCCCCACCTAAACTCTTCACAGCTCCTAACCACTCCTAGCAGTCCCAGAGACCCTGCAAGTGAGGCTTTATTCACTTTATCCACCTCTGAGCCTGGCAATTTAAAGATGATGGTCCAATGGCATTGGCTTTAAACTCATATGATTTTTTTGAGTTAATTTTCTGGTCTTCTTGGTATCGTTTCCCAGAAAATGGAGATACTTTACTAGGAATGGCCTTTTGAGACGCAAGAGTTGTCTTTCTAAGTTGAAAAAAAATTTTGGCCATTTAAATAGGGTGGACTATTGTCATTGTAGAAACCATTTGGCATGAATATAATCTTCTTTTGGAAATATTTAAATAGAATACAAATAA
>NW_007729625.1:76784-77742 GCF_000696425.1 Galeopterus variegatus | reverse complement strand
AAAAAAAATGATTCTAATCATTCTTTAGAAAAGACATGTTTTTGAGATGAAAGAGAGTTTCTCAATAATGAATTTTTTGGAAGTTTTGTTTCTTGAAGAAGTGAATAATTTAAATATTAAGGAATATAACTCCTTACATAAACACTATAGAACAGCAGCAATATCTTATTGAGATTAGATGAATGTTCGAGTAGGTGGAATAAATCCCAAGGCAGTCTGATTCCTGATCTCATGCTCTTAAATAATACGACGCTATATTTTCAGATGATGGTGCTATAGAATACAAAATATTTTTTATAATGATAATAACATAATCTGATAGCAATCAAATCACCTTAAGTAGAGATATTGGTACATTAAACAGGTATATGTTTTCACTTTCTAGTTAAGCTTTTTAAAAAATACCTTTATATTAAAGAAAATTTCAAATAGACACAAAAGAAGATATTAATATAATGATCCTTTATTTACTCATCACACAACTTTGGGCCTTTTNAGTTGTAACACAGTTATCTACTATAATACAAAGAAAAAGCTGTAAGTTATAAGTATGTCAGATGTTCAAAGTGAATAATGTTGAGTACAGGAGATCCATTAATTCAGGCTGCCTTAATTGTTCTATGGGATCACCTTGTGATTAGTTTGACTGTGAGCAGGATGGATAATGCTACAGAAAATAAAAGGATAAGCTGAGCTACGGTTTAGTGTACCCTGAATGTGTATACACAGATTTGCACTTAATCCTGGTACACTCCTTTTTAATGCTTTTGTCTAAAAGAAAGTGTCTCCAGCAGAGCACAAACATTTTTGATAATTCTGGGTTCTGCAGTCAAATACATTTATTTTTGGAGTCTCAATCTGATTTCTTATAATTATGCTCATAGAGACTTTTTATCTTACCCAAGCATCAAACGCTCTCACTAAAAATACATTTCCTGAACTCTGCTTAGAAAAAAAA
>NW_007729625.1:63841-75099 GCF_000696425.1 Galeopterus variegatus | reverse complement strand
TCTGCCACCATCTATTGAATGACCTGTGGGCTAGTTTTTTGTTTTGAAGATTTTTTTTTTTAAAGAGCAGTTTTAGGTTCAGAGCAAAATTGAGCAGAGTACAGAGATCCCATATAATCTCTACCCCTACACACACACAGCCTCCCCCACAGTCAACATCCCATACCAAAGTGGTGCATTTATGACAGTCAATGAACGACAGATACATTATCACCCAAAGTGAACCCTAGTTTATACTAGGGTTCACTCTTGGTGTTGAGCGTTCTATAGGTCTGAACAAATGTATGATGACATGTACCCACCATTAGTATCATACAGACTAGCTTCACTGACCTAATGATCTGGGCTAGTCTTGTGTTTATAATGTTTTTTCTTTCATAAACGTCAGTATTGTCCTTTCCTGTATTCTAATAATGTCATAGTTTTCAGTGACACATGTGGTTAACTGGGAACCAGTGCCCTGAATCTGGTCTGCAGTCACTGCAACCTTCACTCAATAGTATGCAGCAGAGCTGTGGTGGCCTGTGTCCCTGGAAGGAAATAGTAGTATGATCATACGCTTTGTTCTTTTAGGCCACCTGCAGAAATATACTGCTGCATCCAGCATTTAACTGCTTTATTTGAAACTTTAGGTCCCTTGGATGAGATGTGATATTTTAAACCATGTATTTCTGTAAAAGTCCTTAAATTCTCAATGTCAAATGTATTTACAATGACTCTGGCTCCTTACAGAAACTGCATCTTCTTTGGCCCCGTACGTCTATCTTATGTTTCAGTGGTGAATATCATTTGTAAATCTTTTATTTATTTCTGGGAAAGTCATCCCAGCTTTTTCTGCCTGGTGACCTCAAGAGGTTGTAAGCTGTGCGTATCTACACTACTTTCATTTTATTTGACAAACTGTTTGCATTAAATGAATTTAGAATAATTTAATTTACTTACTTCTGACTTGCTTTTCTTCTAGGCTTCTGGACTCTAGTTTACCTGGAATCCTAGAAACTGTGCATTTTGATTATTTTCATCATTCGTTTACTATTTTATAATACTTGGCCCTTTAAAATATTCATTGTCTTTTGCTTTTTAAGAAAACTGAAAATCATGTCAATTAGAGCTGTTTCTTTGACACCTTAGGTCTAGATTGGGCAAGCCCACTGGTCAGAGAAGGATTCCTGACAAGGTATATGTTTTCACTTTCTAGTTAAGCTTTTTAAAAAATACCTTTATATTAAAGAAAATTTCAAATAGACACAAAAGAAGATATTAATATAATGATCCTTTATTTACTCATCACACAACTTTGGGCCTTTTCTGTAAGAGCTAAAATTACTGCTTGCTATGCTAATCTTTATTACAAAAGGGAAATAATTATAGACTAATGTTTGTAGAGTGAACACCAATGACTCAACTTTGCAATTAAAATTTTTCTGTAAATTTTACTAAGTCATTACTTGGTAGATATTTTCTTTTAAAATGGACATTCTCGTAATATGTTTTTTTTTTTTGTCCTTTTTTGAGGCTGGCCGCACCGCGCTCAGCCAGGGAGTGCTGTGAGCGCACTGGTCATCCCTATATAGGATCTGAACCCGCGGCAGGAGCGCTACTGCTCTCCCAGCGCCGCACTCTCCCGAGTGCGCCATGGGCTCGGCCCTCGTAATATGTTTTTTAAACGTAGATGGCTCAGTGGAAACAGCAGGAGGAATTGGAGGAGTGGAGAGGAGGAAAGATCCAGTGGCTATTTGGGTGCAATGGAGCACACAACTACAATGTTGCATGGTGGAGTTGTGGAGTTTGGTTTGCTCATCCTCCATTTCTGTGAGATGTTGTCTACGGACCTCTATGGGTCTGCCACCATCTATTGAATGACCTGTGGGCTAGTTTTTTGTTTTGAAGATTTTTTTTTTTTTAAAGAGCAGTTTTAGGTTCAGAGCAAAATTGAGCAGAGTACAGAGTTCCCATATAATCTCTACCCCTACACACACACAGCCTCCCCCACAGTCAACATCCCATACCAAAGTGGTGCATTTATGACAGTCAATGAACCACAGATACATTATCACCCAAAGTGAACCCTAGTTTATACTAGGGTTCACTCTTGTTGTTGTGTGTTCTATAGGTCTGAACAAATGTATGATGACATGTACCCACCATTAGTATCATACAGACTAGCTTCACTGACCTAATGATCTGGGCTAGTCTTGTGTTTATAATGTTTTTTCTTTCATAAACATCAGTATTGTCCTTTCCTGTATTCTAATAATGTCATAGTTTTCAGTGACTTGTGTGGTTAACTGGGAACTAGTGCCCTGAATCTGGTCTGCAGTCACTGCAACCTTCACTCAATAGTATGCAGCAGAGCTGTGGTGGCCTGTGTCCCTGGAAGGAAATAGTAGTATGATCATTATCAATATTTTCTAATGGATAATTCTTTACTGTATGCTGGCAATACTAATGTTATAATACTGGTACACACATACATGTATATGTACCACATATATAAAAGTTATATATATGTATGTCACATATGTGAGTATATCACATACATGAAGCTCAAATACATATTCATACACATATTCATATACATAAACTCAGCTATACTTAACACCTAAGCTTTTAGTAACCATAATGATGTCATTTACTGGAGACAATAAAAGGGTCTTTTCTTCTGGGAGAAACAGATTAGGAGATCATGAATTCTGTTTTAGATGTATTGAGTGTGAAGCACTTTTGAGACGTCCAAGTAAAAATGTCAAGTAGGCCTTTGAGTGTGTATATATGGAGCTTCAAAACAAAATCCACACTAGAGACGAGTAATTGAAAGTTGGTGTTTATATAGTAATTGAAGCTATGGAGTATGGGTAAGATTTTGAAAAGAACTAGTAAAGAGCTAGAGTAGCGAGAGGAAACCCACTCCTGTAGGCACGTTTGGTTTGCTTTGGTTAGCAAAAAGGCCTTTATAATCATTAAAATAATTGATTTAGTTGCCAATATTTAAAAATCAGAAGATTCCACATAATCCAGATTTAAGATATTCTTGAAAAACTGGAAGGTCTGGCAGCATTTATTTCGTGTTCCTGCATGCCAATAATAAACTGGAGCTGGGTTTCCCTTTTAGATGCTAGATTTTCCTTTTGATGGAGGGTTTTTCCTGTTCTGCTTCACTCTGTTAAGGTTACCTGTGTACTCCCCAACATGTGGGCAATCACTGGTAGAAGGTGGGAGGAGAAGGGGACTGAGACTTGATGAACATCAACATTTAAAGGCTGGTAGATGAAGAGATATCTGTCTCAGGTTGGGCTCCCCAGGAAGCAGACTCAGAGGGGAAGTTAGTGTGCAGGGTATTTAATAAGCAGTGCTCTTGGCATCAGCACATGAGAAAGGGAGGGAAGGAGGCAGGATCGGGCAGAGGGAGAAGTCCAGCCACATGAAGTCCCAATGAAGGCTTCAGCTGAACCCACAGTGAGCTTGGGCCTGCAATGGCCCCTAGAACTGTCATGAGTTTGGGCTGGAGGGACAGACTTTTATCCCTTCACCACGGCCAGTCACTGGATGCTGGCTTCCCCTGAAGGAGGTGCCATCCTGGGCAAGGCAATTTTCTTCAGCTGAGGCCATCCCCAAAGAGGGTTAAAAACTGAGGATTATCTTCTGGCCGTTCTCCTGAAGCCAGTAGAATAAGTCCTCCCTTTCTCAAGGGGACCTGGGCATCACAGCATTCACAACAGCCATCCCTGCAGATAAGACAATCTGCCTCATATTGAGTTGACATCTTCTTCACTGTGACTGTCATGTAAGCTATTCTCTTCTGAATCAACTCCAAGTCTTATCAATATTTTCTAATGGATAATTCTTTACTGTATGCTGGCAATACTAATGTTATAATACTGGTACACACATACATGTATATGTACCACATATATAAAAGTTATATATATGTATGTCACATATGTGAGTATATCACATACATGAAGCTCAAATACATATTCATACATATATTCATATACATAAACTCAGCTATACTTAGCACCTAAGCTTTTAGTAACCATAATGATGTCATTTATTGGAGACAATAAAAGGGTCTTTTCTTCTGGGAGAAACAGATTAGGAGATCATGAATTCTGTTTTAGATGTATTGAGTGTGAAGCACTTTTGAGACGTCCAAGTAAAAATGTCAAGTAGGCCTTTGAGTGTGTATATATGGAGCTTCAAAACAAAATCCACACTAGAGACGAGTAATTGAAAGTTGGTGTATATATAGTAATTGAAGCTATGGAGTATGGGTAAGATTTTGAAAAGAACTAGTAAAGAGCTAGAGTAGAGAGAGGAAACCCACTCTTGTAGGCACGTTTGGTTTGCTTTGGTTAGCAAAAAGGCCTTTATAATCATTAAAATAATTGATTTAGTTGCCAATATTTAAAAATCAGAAGATTCCACATAATCCAGATTTAAGATATTCTTGAAAAACTGGAAGGTCTGGCAGCATTTATTTCGTGTTCCTGCATGCCAATAATAAACTGGAGCTGGGTTTCCCTTTTAGATGCTAGATTTTCCTTTTGATGGAGGGTTTTTCCTGTTCTGCTTCACTCTGTTAAGGTTACCTGTGTACTCCCCAACATGTGGGCAATCACTGGTAGAAGGTGGGAGGAGAAGGGGACTGAGACTTGATGAACATCAACATTTAAAGGCTGGTAGATGAAGAGATATCTGAAACTGATCTAGAAAAGGAGTGGACAGACATATAGGAAGGTGGAGTCATAGAAGCAAGGAAAGAGAGAAGTGGTTAGCAGTATGATATTCTACAGACAAATAATACCCATTGGAGACAGAGATAATTGATCTTGGGAAGGGTGGTTTTGGTGGAGCGATGGGGATGGAAGCCCCATTGGAGTGGATTGAGAAATGAATGACAGGTGGAAAAATGAAGACAAGAACGTGCACAATGCTTTTGAGATGACACGTAGCTTTGAAGGCAAGGACAGAAATGGTGATTAGCTGGAGGGAAGTGAGGTTGTGGTGAAACAGGGTCAGGCGGGGGTTTGTGTGTGTCAAAGGGTAATGCAAAAAAGAGAAATACAAGTGCTCCCCACATATACGTAGCTTTGAAGGCAAGGACAGAAATGGTGATTAGCTGGAGGGAAGTGAGGTTGTGGTGAAACAGGGTCAGGTGGGGGTTTGTGTGTGTCAAAGGGTAATGCAAAAAAGAGAAATACAAGTGCTCCCCACATATATTTGCTTTAAACATCCTTTTCCTCTTTTAAGTAGCTTGAACTGTACTCTGAATCATTAGAGAAATACAAAATCAAAGGTGCTGTATTTAAAACAAACATGACCAAAGTACTTGGGCAGTGGACAACTTAGATTGCACAGCTCAAATTGAAATGGAGAAATAAATAGAAGATAAAGAATTTTTTTCCTTGAATGATTTAGTCAAGCACTTCATGTCCTCATTTTGCTTTTAACTACGAAAATCTTATCTGGCATGCTATTTAATTTATTTATTATGTGAAAAGGAAAGTCCTTTAATTTAAGTCTCACCTATTATCCAAGTAAACCATGTCTTGGACAGAAAAGAAAGGAGACATTCTTGTATTATCCTAGTGCAAAGACATTGTGACTGTAATACACCATTAAAAAATGTTATTTTCTTATATATGGGATAAGAACAAAAGTATGGATTTTCTTCCCAGAAACATTTCACAGATTCTTTTGTTAAATACATATTTAGTTCATTTTCTGTTGCTTATAACAGAATGCTTGAAACTGGGTAATTTATAAAGAAATGAAATTTATTTCTTACAGTCTGGAGGCTGGAAAGTCCAAGGTCCAGAGAGCACATCTGGTGAGGGTCTTCTTCTACAGAATCCTGTGGTGACCAGGGTATCACATGGCAAGAACGGCATGAGCAGGGGCGCTAACACACTCACTCGCTCTCCTTATGAAGACATCAGAACCACTTCCTGATGACCCATTAAACCATTAACCCACTATTCCATGAATGGATTAACCCATTCACAAGGGCACAGTTTTTGCTATCCAATCACCTCTTAAAAGTCTCCCCTTTCAAATACTATAATTAGATTTCCCACCCTCTCAACACTGTTATAATGGGAGTCAAGCTTCAATGAGTTTTGGGGGGATATTCAATACACAGCAACACATACATCATTGATCACTCTGGGCCTAGCCCCCTTCTGTTCAGGCAAGGCACTTGAGAACCACAACGGTTCTCCTGAGTGTTCCTTTGGCTCCCCAGGGAGTGTTTTTCAGGTGCTCAGCAATATTTGACTACCTTGTGACACCCCTTGGGTGCTTTGTTCTGCCCTTGAAGTGGCATGGTAGCTGCTGGGGCTGCTGCCCAAGCTCTACTGGCTTGCTGAAAATTTGTCTCATTCCTGACAGAAGGTGCTCAGGAATCCAGTTTTGTGGTTTTTCTTTTGTTGTTTGTTTGTTTTTTTCCCCAAGCCATAGCCCAAATCTCCTAGGGTGTAATGATTTAGGGTGGAGAGGGGGAAAACAGTGAAGGACTCTCTCCTTTTGTGTTAACTTCTGCTAGAGGAGTCATAAAGTAGGTTATCTTAGGTCCCAATATGTTCTGAGGGAAGCAGCTTTTTCTTATTGCTTGTGGTTCTTTTCAGAGTCAGTTATGTATATTCAGGGGCTACATTAGAGATTGAGTTTTGCCGGAAGATGGTTTCTGCTATGGTTTGAATATGTTCCCCAGAAGTTCATGTGTTGGGAACTTAATCCCCAATGCAACAGTGTGGGGAGGTTGGGCCTAATAAGAGGTGATTGGGTTATGAGTGGATTATTGTTAATATGGGAATAGGTTGTTATAAAGCTAGTCTGGTCCCTGGTACCTCTCTGTCTCATGTGCCCTTCCACCTTCTGCTTTCTACCATGGGATGACCTTTGCCAGATGCTGGCACCATGCTGTTGGATTTCTGAGCCTCCAGAACTGTAAGCCAAGTAAACTTTTCTTTATAAATGATATAGTCCGTGGTATTCTGTTATAGTCACAGGAAGCAGACTAAAACAGTTTCTTTACTGCCCGTCAAATGTGTTTCTTCATTCAGCTCTTCTCTCCTCTGATCAATAGGGCCTTTTTAAGGTTAGGTTCCAAGAGTAGATCTGAGTGACAGCCAAGCCCATGAATTTAGAGACTTTACATGTCTTTTTCTCTCTCTCTCTTTATCCGTTTATCTATCCATCCATCCATCCACCCATCCATTGATTTATTCATCCATCCTTTGATCTATCTTAATGTATTTATCCATTCATGACAAGTTTATTTATATTTATTGAGTACCTGCTATGTACTAGGTACTGGGGATACAATGGTGAGCATGTCAAACTTGGTTCTTGACTTCAAGAGAGAGAAGTCACTAATCAAATGTTTACAAAAATGCACAATTATAAACTGTGATAAAAGCCAGAAAGAATGATATGAGATTGTGTAACAGGAGCTTCAGATCTGGACTGATGAAGTCAGGAAAGATTTTGCTGAGGGAATAAACTTGAGCTAAATCTGAAGAGTGAAGAGATGTGCCAGGACTATTGGAAGTGGACATATATTTTGAATTATTTCCTCAAGTAGACCATCAGAAGTAAAATTTCTGTGTTAAGGCTATGACTTCTAAAAATTATTTAAATATTTTTTCATTATTTTTTTTTTCTCTAAAATTTAAATTCATTTGCATTTCAAACTGACATATCAGTTACAAATACAGTACAAAGACCTTTTTAGCCTTGAATTATTTAAAAGGTTCCACCATGGTGCCTCAGCACTCTAGAATACCTTATGTGCATTTCCTTCAAACAAGGACTTTCTCTTATGTAAGCAAAATATGATAATCAAGTTATGGGAATTAGCATTAATTCATTAGTACCTTCTAATCTGTAGACTCCATTCAAGTTTCACCAGTTTTGCTAAATCAGGTCTTTTGTAACAAAGAATCTAGTTCAGAATCAGGTGTTGCATCTAGTTGTCAGGTCTCTTTAGTTTATTTCAATCTCAAGCATTTCCTCAGTCTTTCCTTGACTTTCATGACTTTGACTCTTTTGAAGATTACTGTTTCATGACTTTGACTCTTTTGAAGATTACTGTCCAGCTAGTTTGTAGAATGTTCCTGCAGTGGTGTTTGTCTGATGTTTCCTCATGATCAGGTTCAATTGATGCATCTTTGACAGAAATATCACAGAAGTGATGCTGTGTTCTTCTCATTGTATCCTAAAAGGGGACCCAGTTAGTTTGTAGAATGTTCCTGCAGTGGTGTTTGTCTGATGTTTCCTCATGATCAGGTTCAATTGATGGATCTTTGACAGAAATATCACAGAAGTGATGCTGTGTTCTTCTCATTGTATCCTAAAAGGGGACACAGGGTTTCAATTTGTCCCATTACTGATGATGCTCACATTGCTCACTTGATTAAAGTGGTGTCTGTGGAGTGTAGAATTTTCTCCTGAAAAGTTATTGTTTTTCCCTTTGAAATGAATAAATAGTAGGAAACTTCCCCCTGTGGCTTGCATGGCTACTGCACTATATCATTGTGGAACTGGAAGTGCTGCTGGAGGGTGTCTTAACCTGGGGGTGAGTGACACCAGAGGCTGAGCCATCACTGAACTACCCCACCCAGTGGCTCAACATCCCCAAGACAGGCTGCAAACCGCTGTTACACCCTATCCTGAGGAGCTAAGGGGAGGTGGAGATAGCCACTCCATCCACCCCTCCTAGTTGCAGCTGTGCCCCTCCCCCTCGAACTGGGGATGAAGTATGTACTTCCTCTGGGGGAATCTTTAACTATCTCTCCCAGTTGTGGCTGTGCCCCACCCCCTGGGACTGAGCTGAAGTGCTGAATTACCTCTGGGGAATTGGTGTATTGGCTGAGAAGCTGCTTGGCTGAGCTGAACAGATATACATCCCAGGGTTGAGCTGACGTAGTATCCCACATCCCAGAGAAACAACAGAGCATCGGCTGAGCTGAGATCTCCCTGACTTACTGGCCAGATAACTCTAGCACCTGCTTCCCAAGAGCTGGAGTATTCTCCTGAAGACTGAGCTGCTGAGACACCCCTTTCCCTGGGGAGTGGAGTCAGTGCTGTGCTACTCCCTGACCCCCCAACCCCCCAAGACCCAAATGACAGCTGCACTCTGCCATTCTGGGTCCTTGATGCCACTGTGCCTGACCTCATAGAGACTGAGGCATTGCCAAACACCACTGTCCCAGAGGCTAGAGTTACCAATACATGGTGCCTCACTTTCTGGGGACCTAGAGACACCTGAGCCATATTTTCTCTGGTTCACAAATTGCAGACATACTCTGTTCCCTGGACCCAAACCTCCCAATACTGCAGGATCAGGGTCAAAGTTACAACCCAGCCCACTGGGCCCAAGCTGCCAGGGGGGTGCTTCAGAGATACAGATTCTGGCACTGTGGGCAATCTACATCCAGCCCTGCCACAGAGGGTGAACCTGCTCCTCCAGACCTTGGTGCCACAATAAGTTTGTGAGACCCTGAGCCCAGGCTCTTGTCCCCACAGCTGATCCATGAAACCTGCACCTATAACCCAGCACTGCTGCAGCTGCTTGTTGGTTGGGTCAGATCCGATGATACCAAGAGGAATCCCCTCAGTGAAGTCTCTCTGTTGTGGGGAAAATGAGAACAGGATCAGCACAAAAGCCCTTGCCACTGAAGATCTTAACAACCTATACTACCACTGCCACTGCCATAAACTTCTACAGCTTAGGTCACTGAGACACCCACAATTATCACTGACATTGATTGCAGCTGAAGAAGCTGCCCAGAGACTGTACCACTGCATCTATGTGGAACCAGAATCACCACACCCCTCTCAACCAGCACACTAAGACTTAACTGTGTGTGAAAGACTTTGTCTATAAAAGCTACTCGGTAAAGTTTGGAAGAGGTGATTATCCCACCAAATATACAGACATCAATGCAGGGACATGAGAAACATGAAGAAGCAAGAAAATGTGATACCACCAAAGGAATACAATAACATGCCAGTTACAGACCCCAAAGAAAAGGAAATCAATGAACTTCTGGAAAAGGAATTCAAAGTAATGATCTTAAGAAACCTCAATGAGATACAAAATGCTATAGATAGACAATTCAATGAAATCAGGAAAACAGTTCATAATATGAATGAGAAATTTAACCGAGAGATTAATATCATAGAATAGGACCAAAGAGAAGTCCTGCAGCTGAACAATTCAATAAACGAAATTTAAAAAAAAAACAGTAGAGACCTTCAACAGCACACTAGAACAAGCAGAAGAAAGAATCTCTGAATTCAAAGATGGGACATTTGAAATTACCCAGTCAGAGAAAAATAATAAAACTAAAACAGAGTGAAGAATGCCTACAGAAATTATGGGACAACATTAGCAAACAAATATTTGAATTATGAGCATTCCCAAAGGAGAAGAGAAAGGCATTGAAAACCTATTTAATGATATAATAGCTGAAAACTTTCCAAGTCTTTTGAGAGATATGGACCTACAGATCCAGAAAGCTCAAAGGTCCCCAGATTCAACACAAAAGGCCTTCTTCAAGGCACATTATAGTCAAAATGTCAAATGCTGAACACAAAGATAGAATTTAAAAACAACAAGAGAAAAATGTCAGGTCACATATAAGGGCATCTCTATTAGACTAAGAGCAGATTTCTC
Organism: Galeopterus variegatus; assembly: GCF_000696425.1. Lineage (NCBI taxonomy): Eukaryota > Metazoa > Chordata > Mammalia > Dermoptera > Cynocephalidae > Galeopterus > Galeopterus variegatus. The sequence continues at coordinate 64,415 of NW_007729625.1, read as the reverse complement.
AGCAGAAACCTTACAGGCCAAGAGAGAATGAGATGATATATTCTAAGTGCTGAAAAAAAAATCACCAGTCAAGAATACAATATCCAGCAAAGCTATCCTGAAATCTTTCATTGATAAGCAAAAATTGAGGGGATTCATCACTAGATCAGCCTTACAAGAGATGCTCAACAGAGTGAAAAGACAACCTGCAGAAAGGGAGAAAATATTTGCAAACTATGCATCTGACAAGGGATTAACATCCAGAATATATAAGGAACTCAAACAGCTCAACAGCATAAAAACAAATAATCCAACCAAGAAAATGGTCAAAGGAGCTGAATAGACATTTCAAAAGAAAGCATGCAAATGGCCAACAAGTATATATAAAAAAAAGCTCAACATCACTAATCATCCAGGGACTACAAATCAAAACAAAAATGAGATATCATTTTATTCTAGTTGGAATGGCTATTATTAAAAGGACAAAAATAACAAATGCTGGTATGGATAGAGAGAAAGAAGAACTCATACAGTTTGGTGGAAATGTAAATTAGTATAGCCATTGTGAAAAACAGGATGGAGCATCCTTAAAAAA
>NW_007729625.1:0-62637 GCF_000696425.1 Galeopterus variegatus | reverse complement strand
CTCAACTACTCTGTAAATCTAAAACTGCTGTAAAAATAAATCCTATTACTTAGAAAAAAATAAATATTTGGAAACTATAAAAATATCCCATTTTTATAAAACTTTGTTTATTCATTTTCAAATTTATATGAGATTGAACTCATTGTTTTCTATGCAGTGTGTTATAATCCATTACTACATTATTTAATTTGATGCTCAAATTATGTCATATTTGGCTGGCTTCTGTGTCCTTTTGGCATTTCTTTGAGCACTTTCTTATTTTCTGGTATGACAACATGTGCCAGGCACTTCTTAGTTTTTCCTATCACAGTAATGGAATATCAGCCTTTTCAGAAAGCATCCCTGTTCCTTTAGTGGAGTAAAGTATTTTGAAGCTAAGACCTGGGTATTAGTTGTGCTCATTCTTTGGGTTGTCACTGCTACCAGGCTTTCTCAGTGGACAGATCATGTGCGCACACATGCACACACACATACACACACATACACATACACTTATTTCTATATTTACTCTATTAGTTTATTTCTGTTGCATATAACAGAATAGCTGAAACTGGGTAACTTATAAAGAAATAGAATTTATTGTTTTACAGTTTTGGAGGCTGGGAAGTCCAAAGTCTAGGGAACACATCTGGTGAGGGCCATGTTCTTGGTGTTGACTTTCTACAGTGATGCGGGGTATCACGTGGTAAGAATGGGCTGAACAAGATAGTTAAACTTCTCACGCCTTCTCCTTATCAAGTCATCAGAACCATGCCTATGATTTCATGAATGGATTAACACATTCACAAGGGCACAATCTTCACAATTTAATCACCTCTTAAAGGCTCCACCTTTCAAATTCCAAATATGGATTTCTTACCTTCTTAACACTGTTACAATGGAGATTAAGTTTTGTGGGGACACTAAATCCACATCATCTACTTACTTTGAAAACCTTGAGTTTACACTAATATTCCTGATTCTTGCCTAATAGCATAGAGTTTGTTCTAGTTTTCTCTTTTGCCATATCTGCAATTCCCTTATCCAACAGTAGCTCTCATTATCATAACATGCATTTACTTATTAATCCTCCTGTATGTAACCAATATCCCATGGCTGCTGCTGTTCCTTCCCCTTGTGGATGCCGTCAACAAGATGCCCTCTTTCTCCTGCTCAGGATGTGAGGACCCTCATGAGTTGTCCCTCCTCTTTTGTGTATACCCTCCTTACCCAGCCCATGTTTTGCAACTTGGTGCTGGGCTTCTTTTCCCTTTCTCACTCCATATGACATCAGAGCACTGCTAGTTCCTGCTCAGGCTTCAGTTCCCCTCTCTGGGATGCCCTTTGCATGGCTGCCCTCCTCCTTTCACTTGAGCTCTGACATGCTGCACCAGGGGCCTTCTGCAATGATGCTCTCCCCAGCCTGCTCAGTCTCTGCTGTGGACCGGATGTACCCCTAGACTCATTGAAGCTTGATCCCCACTGTGAAAGTGTTAAGAGGGTGTGAAATCCTATTATGGTAATAGAAAAATGGGGCCTTGAAGAGGTAATTAGATCATTGAAGCTTGATCCCCACTGTGAAAGTGTTAAGAGGGTGGGAAATCCTATTATAATAATAGAAAAATGGGGCCTCGCAGAGGTAATTAGATTGTGAGGACTGTGCCCTAGTGAATAGATTAATCCATGGATGCTTTAATGGTGGTCATGGGCATGGTTCTGATGGCTTTAAAAGGAAAGTACATGAGGATCTCTTTCCCTCTCTTGTTCCTGCCTTTCCCACAATGTGATACCCTACATCACTGAAGTCACCACCAAAGAAGGCCCCTACAGACATATTCCTTAGACTTTGGGCTTCCCAGCCTCCAAAACTGTAAGCAATAAATCTAGTTTCATTACAGATCACCCAGTTTCAGGTGTTTCTGTTATAAGCAAAGGAAATGCACTACTAATACAGGCTCTGATGTCCTTCTTTGAGCCACCCTTCTGGGAGGATGTTCTCCTCATCCTGTTTTACCTGGATGCCTTATGCTGAGCCATCTTTATGCAGAGACATCCTCTTCAGCCTGCACGGGCTCTGACACCCAATACCAGCTGCGACCTCCTGCCAGGATACCCTCCTCACCCTAATCAGGCACTGATGCCCTGCTCTCTGCCTAGTTTGGGGCTCCTTCCCATCTATAAATCTTCCCAACTTTTGCTATTTTATCATATTTCCTTCTAATCTTTTCTCTATGCATTTTAAAATATTGCTGATAACTATGGTTATATTGTTTATCATGTTTATACAAAATACTTTCCCTCACACCATTAAGAATGCTTCTTAAATATAACTTTAGGTAAGTGACATTATGTGGATGTAACATTATTTGTCTGCAGTTGCACATTGCTGACTATAAAATATTGCTGATAACTATGGTTATATTGTTTATCATGTTTATACAAAATACTTTCCCTCGCACCATTAAGAATGCTTCTTAAATATAACTTTAGGTAAGTGACATTATGTGGATGTAACATTATTTGTCTGCAGTTGCACATTGCTGACTGATAAAAGGGGAATTACTAGGTCAATAGTACAAACATTTTAAAGCTTCTTGATAAATATTTATAAATAACCATTTCAGAAAGGTGATGTCTTCAATTATTCCTAAGCTGATTTATAAATTTAAAGCTGTGCCAATAAAAAATACTGTTAGTTTTTTTAAAAAGAGCTAAACAATTTGATTTTAAAGTTTATTTAGAAGAATAAACAAAGAATGACCAGAAAAATCCTGAAAAAGAAAAGCAGTAAGTGGATGTGGTGGGACTGCTTTTATCAGCTTCTCTCATTAAAAGAGTATGATATTGATGAATGAATAGGTAGATCAGTTAAACAATAGAAAATCCAGAAATAGACACAAATATGTGTTAAAATTTTGTATATGAAAAAGGTGACTTTTCAAATAAATGTGATATGTGGTGTTAGGATAAATAGTCATATGTAAAAAAAATAAAATTAGGGCCGACTCTGTGACTCACTCGGGAGAGTGTGGCGCTGGGAGCACAGCAGCGCTGGGGGAGCCGAGGCCGCAGGTTCGGATCCTATATAGGGATGGCCTGTGCACTCACTGGCTGAGCGTGGTGCGGGAGACACCAAGCCACGGTTGCGATCCCCTTACCGGTCACAAAAATACAGGAAAAAAAAATCAAATTAAATCTGTTCTTTACTTCATACACTGTTCTTTACCTCATACACTGCAGAATAAACTGCAGTTACAGAGAAGGAACTATAAAAAATGGAACTATGCAAGTACTAGAAGAAAACTTGTTTCTAATATAAACCAAAATTAGAACCATAAAAAACTGATAAATTTAACTACATGAAAAACCTTTATAGCAAAAAACACAAAAAACAAATAAGTGAATGACAATTGAGAAAAAGTATTTGTTTCTAATTTCAGAGACAAAGAGCTAAATCTAATACATAAAAATAATAAAATGACCAAAAACCTAGTAGAAAAATGGGTAAAAGATAGAAAAAGTTTACAGAAAAATAATATGAAATACCCTTAAACATAATAAGAGAAATGCATACTAAAATTCCACTGAGATGCCATTTCTCAATTATCAGATGGACAAAATTCTAAAAGTTGACAATATTGTGTTGGCGAGGCTGTGGAAAATGCAAAATGGTATTCAGCAAAACTACATATGCATTTCTGTCTTTCAGTCAGCAATCCCACTCTAAGGAAACCTATCCTAAAAATATACTGATAAAAATATGATATGTCAGGGAAGTGGGAAAGATTGGAGTCAACCGAAATGGCTTTCAATAGGGTGCTGGTTGAATAAATTACGGTACATAGTGGATCAGTAACTATGCTAAAATAATGCACTATAACAAAACACCCCAAAAACCTTTAATGAAGGTAGGTTTTTAAGGAGTGCATGTGTCACATACACATAGGATAATGCATATCCTTTACTTTACACAAATAGCAGCACACTTTACACACCGCTTTGTTCCTTGCGATTTCATTTAACAATATATTCATATATTGAAGATCATTTTATATCAGTATATGAGAAACTTCCCTATTTTTTGTTATGGCCACATGCTATTCCGTGGTATGAATGCATCATTATTTATTAAACCAATCTCTTATTTAAGGATATTTAAGTTGCTTTCAATTCTTTATTAATAAAAAATGCTGCAATGCATTACTATTTATATATGTGTACTCACACTCATATAATTTTGTACATATGTGAATATATTTTAGGCTACCTCCTTAGAAAGAGAAATTTTCAGCACATTTGAAATTCCCCTCTCATCTAGCACTTCAATATTGACTCTGTTTCTTGTTTAGAGTTCACATACAGTGATGCATCGATTCTTTCAAGAAGACCTCCTGAGTTCTTTTTAAAGATAGTATAAAGTTGAGATAAAAAGTAGAGATTGGGAGGAGTGTATTCCTTTAATCTGTTTATAAAATTACCTGTGATCAACAAATGCGAAAAGTTATGATCTATAAAAGGAAAAAATATTCATTTATATTTTTTCCATGTTAGCCCACTGGCTGAAACTGAAATGTGCTTTATTACAGTGGGTGAAATTTGAAGAGAACCAATCAATTTGAATAATAAATCTGCATAATTTTGCATAAGGGACAATAACAAGTTTACATACAAGGCCAGACTTCATGCTTCACAAAGCAAGAGGCAGACAGAATAGTTAATGTAAGTGAAACTTCTGGACAAAATTTCCACATGAGATATAGGTAGTATAAATCAAATACAAATTTTAAGAACTTTTTTTATTGTGTTTTTTTCCTTGTCTTTGTGAAAGACGACTTATCGTGGCTTTGGGGAAATTTAAAAAAGGAATACTAAATATCTAATTTAAAGAAATTAGATATTGGCAATTATTATGAAGAAAGGAAAATTGTTTACAGCATGGAAAATATTTTGAAAGGTTATGAAGATTTAGGAAAGAAAGTGATCAAGACTCAGGGGATCCCCTGAGTAATACAGAACAATGCAAGAAAAGAAGGCAAGAGCAGACTGAGAATACGAACTCTGAAACTAAAGTGTTGTCTGATGGCCAAGAATTCTCATAAAATCCTTTTTAACATGAGCTTCCCCTTATTTTCCTTAATCAATGCATGTGTGGATGTGTTTGATGCTTTCAATCCCTCGGAGAACTGGGAAATACTTTGCACTTCAGTATATTTACATGTTGGGGTTCAGAACCCTTGCTCCATGTTTGTTTTTTCTTCACTATGGGTAATTTTTGAGCTATATTCTCTTTTCCATTCGATAGTCTTCCTATACTTTAAAGCCATGAAGTTAATTGCTTTTCCTTCTCAGTGCATCAGCCTCCCGTACAAAGACTCTTTTGCTTTCTTATTTGTGGAAATTTCTTGCTGTCCCATTTTGGCACTCTTCCATACAATAAGCAGTTGTGCAGAGCTGCAAATGCCCGTGCATCTAGTACTGAAGAAACGTGTTCTCACTGTGTAGCTCATATTTCTTCTTGACCTGACCATCCTCTCTGACCTGGTTGGACTTATCCGAGTGTGCTGGTGGAACTAAGTTCTTTCTACTGTGAGTCGAATTGATGAAAAGGCGTTGACATCAGCTCCCCTTCCCCTAATGCGCACACATGTACACAAACCTTTGGGGAAAGTTATCATGTTGACTTTCTTGGGAGATGTTTATAAAGGTAGAATGAAGTAGAAAGTAATGATAGGAATTCAGTGAATCTTGCAGGACAAATTGCTTGATTCAAATAGTGAGCTACTCTCGTCATATTCTGTGGAGGTGACAATGCATTCACTTCATTTTCATGTGGCAAATGTCTACTTGTGTACACTTAGGGAGGATAGTTCTGCTTCTGGTACCATGATTCAATCTGTTTTATGGTGCCAAAATCCAGAAAAGCCTGGAGCCATTGTTTGCTGACAGAGTCCGTGGAGTTCATTTGGGAAACAGGGACAACCAAATGCTCCCCAAAAGGACGTAGTGGTGATGTGGCTTCCACCAGCCTGCCAATGCCAGCTGAATGTACTTACAAACTTACTTACCTACTCAAAAATGCTGATGAAATACAGAACCTTCTCCAATTTCTCTCATCCTCACCATCTCCAAGAACAGAGCTTCTTTAGTGACCCAGCCCTGCTACTCTCGTCATATTCTGTGGAGGTGACAATGCATTCACTTCATTTTCATGTGGCAAATGTCTACTTGTGTACACTTAGGGAGGATAGTTCTGCTTCTGGTACCATGATTCAATCTGTTTTATGGTGCCAAAATCCAGAAAAGCCTGGAGCCATTGTTTGCTGACAGAGTCCGTGGAGTTCATTTGGGAAACAGGGACAACCAAATGCTCCCCAAAAGGACGTAGTGGTGATGTGGCTTCCACCAGCCTGCCAATGCCAGCTGAATGTACTTACAAACTTACTTACCTACTCAAAAATGCTGATGAAATACAGAACCTTCTCCAATTTCTCTCATCCTCACCATCTCCAAGAACAGAGCTTCTTTAGTGACCCAGCCCTGTATTAATTTTCTGCCAGACAAAATACTTCACCAGCCTTCTGTGGAGCTTTTTATTTTTTTTCTTTGCAGTCAACCATAGATTCCTTTCCCTATAGTGCTGCCAGGAATATTGCCAACCTACGGTGAATTTAATTTCAACCATCACATCGCATTCCTTCCTCCCTCCCTTCTTTCCTTTTATTCAATATGTATTGCAGGTATATTTGTTAAATACCATACCAGGTACCAAGGATATAGTGGTGAAAATGTAACACCGGGAAGCTATAGGTCTAGAAGGGAAGAATGACATTTTAAAAATGAGTAGATTACAGCTGCAGCATGTGCTACAAAGGAGAAGTGCAAAGTAAAAGTGTTTACAACGGGAAGAACTAACCTGCTGGAGAGTGAGTAGCAATTACTGAGGCAAACGATGTGGAGGTAGGAGAGAGCTCATGGGAGTTTTTCAGGAAGAGGGAATGGAATGTGCAAAGGTCCTGAGAACTAAAGGAACAGGATTGTTTCAAGAAATCATAAAATAGCCTGAACTCAGAGTGAATGGAGCGGGTCTGAGATATTACTCAGAAGCCAGATGGATCAGAGCCTTGCAGTCAGATTAAGAGTTTCATGTTTATGTTGTTGTAATAGGGTGAGTTTTAGGGTTTATTCTGTAGGGTATGGTGCCATTGAGTTGGAACTAAAAAAAATAGATAGGATGCACACAGAGATTTAAGAGAGATAAACTGTTGTCCCAATCTTGCTGCAATTTTATCTCTAAAGGTGAAACTATTAATTTACCTTCTTTGTTTTGGGAAGACTTGTTTTCATGTCTCAGTCACGGTGTATAAGACATATTAGAACCTGCTCTTCCGGAGGAAGTATAATGGGAGATAATTTTGATAGAGAATCACCTCATTCTTGCTGTACAGAGAGCTGTATTTCTCCTCCTCAATAACCACTGGCCTGTGAACACCAAGACCAGAGGAAAAGCAGTTGATCCACTGTCATAGGAGCTGCAAGACTTTTAGGTGGAAGAGGAGTATGATTCTCATAAAGATCTAAATTATTACACCATATCTGATAGATTAGGTAGCCCTGACTGAGGCCATCTAGTAGGAAAGAACAAAGTGCCTCCTTTCTCCTTTCTCCCCAAAGAACCTATCAGTGATTTACAGTCAGGGTCTGTTCAGGAGAAAATAGAAGGCACTGTATGCATTGTGAATACGGACGGTTTCCGTACTGAGAAAGAGACATGTAACTGCTGGAAGAACTGCAGGAGCAAAGGGCAGGAAAGCTGCATTGACGGACTCATCCTGAAGCAGGGATTTGGGTGATTCTCAAAGAAGCTCAAGAGGAAGTTGCTTTGATCCTCATGTCAGCGGTACATCTATCTGAAACTGCTTGCCACTGCCCCCAGGGAGGAACAGCCTTTCCTTTTCTTCCACCTTCCGGATCACATGCAAGTGCCTCTCATTGGCAGATTCTAACCTGGCAGCATAGAAAGAAGTAGATTCTGGAGATTTATTTCTTGGTTTCTCCTGTGTGAGGCATAGGAGACCTTTGGAGAGAATGACAGTGATGTCAAATTGATAACGGGACAACTTAGCGCAGGTGGTAAGCCTGGTTCAACAACTAAACCTTGGCTGTTGTGATGGAAAGAAGGTTCCCAGCATAACAGGCTGCCACTCCGAAAGTGTGGATGTGCCTTGAGACTTCCTGTATTGGCCAGGGTTCCCAGAGAAACAGAACCAAGAAGATGTGTAGATCTATCTACCTACCTATGCGTGCACACACATACACAGATTCATTTTAAGAAATTGGCTCATGTGAATACAGAGGCTGGCAAATCCAAAATCTGCAGGGTGGGCCAGCAGGCTGGAGACCCAGGAAGAGCCAGTGTAGCAGTTCAAGTCTGAAAGCCGTGAGCTGGCAGAGTTCCCTCTTGCTCTGTGGTTTGTTCTGTTTAGTCTTTCAACCCGTGGATGAGGACCACCGACATTATGAAAGGCAATCTGCTTTACTCAAAGTTGGCTGGTTTAAATACTAATCTCATTGAAAAACACCCTCACAGAAACACCCAGAGTAAAGTTTGACCAAATATTTGGGCACCATGGACCAGCCAAGTTGATCACGTAATAAACCATCACACTCCCTTTCCTCATTCATGCCTGGGAACTTATACTACTGCGAGATGGTGTTTTGGAATAAACAAAGTTTCATATCAATATGCACCAAATTAAAAATTCATGGTCTTTTATGTATAGTTCAGCCCTTGTAAGCCAAAGAATGTGATGATAATTGTTTCTTCTTTTTCCTTTAGATTTAGGAAAGACTAGGCATCTTTTTATGCCATACCCTCTTAATATCCCATCATTCCACCATTCATTCATGAATTCACTTATTTGTTTGGTTTTTCAAAAGTACTTATTGAAGATATAGATACTGAGGATTTGCAGTGATGTAAACAGAAGATCAGGTCCAGAAAATAAGACAGTAGCTAGAGGGCAACACAAGCATTTTGCTGTAATTGTGGAAACAAATAAAGGAAAATGCAAGTGCAGAAGACGTTAGATTTACGAGCCTGTAAGAGATGATCCAAAACTGCTACAAAGAGGAAAATTTTATGAGCAAATTAAACAAATGAAAATATACAAGTTTTAGAAACTCTACAAATCACGATGTCTGCCAGTATGTTTCTGGAATAAGTAAAGATGAGTGAGGCCAATCGTTTATTCCAGCAATTGTTAACATCAGCTAATATGGTTTATTTTGGAACCAAATGCCTTAGTTATGAATACCCAGACCCTAATCTGTCTTTAATGACCCTTTCAGTCCTCCTGATCTCCTTTATCCTGTAAGTTCCTGATCTTACCACTGTTGCCTTTCCAACTATGGTACTTTGCAGGAGAATAACTGCTGCAGTCGATGGAGGATTACTATGTCGAGAAGTAGCTGGGAGGGCAGGTACTGGCTGTATGCGAATACACATTTCGTGGCATCATCTCCAGTGCTGTGAGTGTGAATAAAAAGAAAACAGAGCTATGGCAGGCAGAATTCTAAGATGACTCCCAGTGATCCTCGCCTTTATCCAATTCTCTCCCCTTTGAGTGTGGCTGGAACCTGGAAATATAAGGAGACATCCACTTTCATGATTATGATACAGTATATGGCAAAAGGGAGATCAGCTTGGGTGGACGTGACCTAATCAGGTAAGCCTGGTAAGAGCAGAGTTTTCTCTGGCTGGTGGCAGCAGAAGTCAGAGTTTCAAAGCAGCCAGAGACATAGTCCCATTGACCTCAAGGAAGCAAATGCCGTAAGGAGTGAGCCATTTGGCAGGGAACAGAGGAGGCCTCTAGGAACTGGTTGACAGCCGGGAAGGAAGCAGGGACCCCAGTCACAAAACTTGCAGGAACAAAATTCTTCCAACAGTTAGAATGAGCTTAGAAGTAGATTTTTTTTTTCCTTTTTGTCTTTTTTACTGACTGGCAATGGGATCGCAACCCTCGGTGTTGCACCCGCACCGCGCTCAGCCAGTGAGCGGGAACCGGTCTCCACATGGGATCCGAACCCTCGGCAGGAGCGCCGCCGCGCTCCCAAGCGGCACACTCTCCAGTGCGCCACCAGGCTGGCCCAGAAGTAGATTTTTTTTTTTTCCTCAGAGCCTCTAGATGAAAACTCAGCTTGACTGACACCTTGATTTTTGCCTGTGATATACCCTGAGCAGAGAACCTAGCCACTCTGTACCACACTTCTGACCAACAGAACCGTGAGTTAATAAATGGTGTTGTTTTCAGTTGCTAAGTTTGTGGTGATTTATTGTGCAGTAAAAGAAAACTAAGACAACAGCTAAAATAAAACAACTTCTATACAAATTTTATTTCTTTTAGATGTGATATTATGTGGACACTGGTCCCAACGTGCCCTCACCCTATTCAGCTCACCTGTGCTAAGGGAGGGTGGTGAGCTCAACTGTAGGTGTCCCAGCTGGGAGGAGACCCTCACAATGGGAAGGTGAGTTCTTTAGGAGAGGTCATTGCAAACAGGGCAAAATCTAGGAACAGGATAAAGAAGGGTATTTTACCAGAATGTGTTTGAGTACATTTGGGTTCACTACTTTTTATCATTAATATTTCTATGAACAAGAAGTTTAGAATATTCAGCTAATTTATGAGTCATTCCAGGATTTGGTATTATTCATGTTTTGGCCCAAGCAAATTCAAGTATGTGATGTGACTGTGAAGTTCAGAGTTGCTGGGGGCTACTTTTTTTTTTGGTAAAATATTCCACTTTTTAACTGGTGAGCCATAAAAAATTTTCAAAATCTTTTAATAAGTTTAGCATCATAGCTTGAATAACCAGAATTATATTTATTTCAAGAAAGACCAAATAAAGAATTCAAATGTGTAAAGTAAAAGACTTTTTGAGAAAAATATAAAATGCAAATTTAGATTTGTACATTATTCTTTAACCGTGCAATTTAAAATAAAGGTGCTTTGACAACCCAAGTTGTCAAGTTTTATGGCCTGTCAAGTGGTGCATGGACAGGACTCAGTCTTAGCTCATCCTATGGGCTGAGCTCTTTTGTGCAGCTAACGACCTGTACGTGCCTGCACTGCAGGAGTGCAACTTGAGTAAATGTACAAGAAACAGAGGATGAAGAGTAGGCTCATGTGGTGAAAGCTAACAGCAAACCATCCTTCCATGGAAGAACTAAAGTCTACTAAAAGTCCTTTCCAAGTCAAATACTGAAAGTAGAATGATCTCCAGGGTTTACAATAAATAAGGTATTGGAAATATCTACTTCAGAAGGAAATAGTGAAATTGGGAGAGTGAACATGGGTTGATAGGGTATGGAGAAATGTTCAGCACACTTTTTGTTAAAGTCCCAGAGAGTGAATATTTTAGCCTTTGCGGACCATACAGCCTCTCTTTCAACTAATGAACTCTGCTTGAAAGCAGCCATAGAAAATATGTAAATGAACGGGCATGGCCATGCATGTGCCAATAAAAATTTATTTACAAAAGTAGTGTGGGGGTGCAGGGGGAGCCTAGTTTGCAGTATAGAGTACTGAGAAAAAAGGGTTCTCTGAGGCACTTGGTTGACATGAATCTAATGCTGATGCAGAAAGAACTCTAAATCTGAGTAACAAGTGTTTATAAATTATCTGACAGGTATTTTCTATATAGGACGTAAAACAACCTTTTGATAACCAGTTTTCATTTATGTATATACAAACACCAGGAATAGAAGTTTTATTTGTCAGGCGTTTATTTCTCTGTTAAACCTCCTGTAATATATACGCTTGAAGAGATTAAAAAATATAAAATGTTACACTTTAATATTACCTTGCAATGCTCAACTTAAACAATATATACAAAAGTGTATGTATCATTATGGGTCAAGGTGAATTTTATTTCCTTTCCTTTATAGCAACTAGCTGATGTCAGGATTGATATTTCTGGGGCTGGCCTCACTAATGGAACTCAGAAGGTTTGCTCAGATAAGTAATTCTTCTGAGGAGAAAACTGACTGTAAGCAAAATACTTGAAGAGAGATGAGAAAGGGCAACAATTAGACTATAAAAACAGACTTAATCTTTTTCTATGGAAAAAATTTTAGGGTCCCAGCAATATACTCCCTTCCTAAGTATCTAAATGCATTATTCCTTAGCATAAATAAAAAGATATTTTGGTCTTTGATGGCAAACTGTCCTGGGTTATCAAAGTCTAAAATCTTGAAAAAAATCAGCCCTAAAAAGATCCACATTATTCTTCTTGTTTTGTTTTGTTTTTTGTTTTTCTCTTTTAGTCTGTTCTCAAGATGAAGATAGGCTGCTCTAGCTAAGTCTTTATAAGAATCATGTGGAATAGGTGGGTGCTGATAGTTTTTTGGGCAACTGGACTTGTGGGCCTTAGTGTTTCTTGCAGGGAGCAGAATTCCCATGGCCACCCCAGCCCTCCAGCATTGTTTATGTAGTCCGTAACCTCTCCTTTCACCAAATGGGGCAAGTTTATGAAGGACTTCTCACGGCTGTTTTGATCTCTTAAGGCAGCAAAAGCCAGTTGGAATATTCACAGTAAAACACTTTATTTTGTTAGGTTTTATATTCCAGTGAAAATTGGAAATTAAGAGGTCTCAGAGGCAGGCTTGAGATTTTGATTGTCATTTACCACTGCTAGAAAGAAATTAAACAAATTCTAGCAGGGACAGAACTCAATGAAAAAAGAAAGCTCAAAGATTCAAGAACTTTCTGAATTCCCTTCACTCATTGCTGCTAATTAGTAACACGCCTGTTATTTAGCAGTGCATAAAGTATTTCGATACTTGCTCTGAGTTGTCTTTAACATACACTCTAACTTCCCATGGCACCTTTTATTTCTAAATTTGCTGCTAACAAATTTTTAAACTGTGGACAGGGCTGGTGTTGTTTATTTATATAAGAAGGTTTTGTTTTTTATTATGTTTGGAGCTCATTTCTGGGCAGCTAAAGATAGGAAGTAATTAGTACCTCATTCGAATGCCACTTTGAAATTTTATGAAAAAAAGTACATAATAGAAAATTGCTTTGGAAATGCTGTGGGTGAAATGATCCTGAATCCTACTGTCTGTGTGGAGCTAGATTTTTGCATATGGATTTTCCTGTACTGGTTTTGGGGGCACGGATGGTGTATTTCTGTGGTGTTGGATTCTAACAATTGCTTCCATAATTTTCCCGTTTAGATGCTCACTGGTACAAGTATCCCAGAAGACAGTGAACCATTGAGAGGGCTGGATGGAGCTTACAAATATTCAATGAACTGGCTCTATTTACCACTTCACTATCTAATTGTGACTTGTTTGATTCAATGTGATGGGAGAAAAGTTCTCAGTGAGAAGAGAACTGGAATTTGATCTTTTGCTTGAAAGATGTTATTCCCAGCAGCACAAAGATTTGTCAGTGACATATTAGAGCATTAATTCAGGTCTGTGAGATTAAACTGTTCCTTATTGAAGGATCACCCTAATGACTACTAGACCTAGAACTCTGCTGCTCCAAGTAAATCACTGATTTACCTCAGATCTTGAGATTTAAGGACCATCTAGCATAAGATGTTATAAATACAGGTTTTAAAATTTACTTTGTAGTAGAAACATAATGTATCATCAATTCATATTTGTTAAAAGTTGGGGAGCCTTTTGTTAAGAATCTTCAATCTATTTGTGCTACTGAATCTTTTTTCTTTTGGTTCTGCAAAGGCCCTTTAGGTCTTTAGGCCCTGTAACTAACTTCCTGAGAACCAGAGATTATCTAATGAGTTCCTTAGAAAATGGGAACAAAATTAATTCAAGACTTACTGAGGGACTAATATAATCATATCTCTAGGGAAATAAGCTAATTTGCCCCTAATTTGCTGGTTGGATGCAAAAAGTTCTGGCAATGAATAGAAACTAGGATAAACCTCTATTATTATTAAGAAAAAACCATCAGAGCCCCTTGAAGTATGTATAAGACATAGAAAGCCTCAGTTTAAAAATTTCTCCCCAAAGACATGACATTGTATCCTTGGCCATCATAATTTATCTATTGATATAATTCACCATTTATAATCATGAAAATCTGATTTATAAAATTTAAGGTATAGAATATACCATTGTTATGTAAAAGTTTTTTTTACAGATTCTTTTTGAAAGAATAACAGAGAAAAGAAATCTCAGGAATGTTTACTTGGAGCACGAGCTGTGGAAATATATGCAACCATGAAAAATGTTATTGGAAGAAAAGAAAAACTAACATCAACAGATTCATGTAGTTCAAACTTTGATGCATCAGAAGAAATTCAATCTGTGCTCTGGAAGGCATTTCATTTATTTATTTATTTATATTTATTTTGGCAGCTGGCTGGTAAGGGATCTGAACCCAACACTGTGCTCTAACCAACTGATCTAACCGGCCAGCCCCATAAGGCATTTTAAATAGTCACAGGATATTTTTTTTCAGCAGACATTTTTATATTTGTGCTGAGACAGTGCTTCAAATGTTTTGGAAGAACAGAAAAATGCTATGGAAAAAAATGAACTGTATCTTCTATTTCTAAATCCTAAATTATCATAATTTATAGTCTTGGCCAGAATTTTGTTTTTTAAAAATTATCCCCTGCACACATATTGCTGATATGATATAATTAGTTCTTAGTCTCATGTACATATGTCGAGTTTGTGTGTGTGTGTATGTGAGAGAAAGAGAGAGAGAGACTTGAGTGTGTGAATCAGATCTTTTTGTGCTTGATGAGTTTAAATTGGAATCTCATTCCCAATGTTTATCTTCAAGGCCTACAATAATGGACTCTGTGAATGTACCTGGAGTTTAATTTAGCCCCTGGGACAAGTAGGGAAGCAGGTGAAGTTCACCTTCATTGAACCTTGGAGCACTTTCCATCTGTGGGGGTTTTGCTACGCTCAAGTTCTAACTCGGGCTGGGGAAGGTATGTAGGGCCATACGGAAGAGGGCTGTCCAGGGCATTTGTGTTTAGGAGAGTGGTTTCTGAGCTAACATTTAACTTCCTGTAGTTATTTTCTCTCTGCCATTCTGAATTTATTTCTCAATTTCTCACTCTCTCTTAGTGTATCTTTCTTTATAGCACATGAATTTTAATGCAAATGTGTACAAAGAAAGAATATACCATTCCCACTTCCTTCCTCCTGACCCTCCAATTCCCATTCCCTTCCCAGCACCACTGTTTACGTTTTAGTATCTTTTTAGTCATTAACACAATAAATAAAAAATATGAAGTAAATATATTTTGACTTTCAATTTCACTATCTTTTTTTTCATACGTATTGTACTATCTCATCTTTTTTTCCCCTAAACGTACCATTTTTTAAGGCAAACATATTAATCTAACAATCAGACAAGATACAGTCCTTGGTATACAGAAATAGACTGAGTTTCAAATACCTCCGCTTGCTAGGCTACTCATGTAAAGCCTTCACTACAGTTCATGTTATGGGGGACTTGTGGATTAAATGGTGTCCCCTCGAGGGCTATGTTCATATTCTAATCCCCTGAGCCTGTCAATTTTATCTTTTTTTTTTTTTTTTAGAAAAAGGGTCTTTGCAGATGTCATTAAGGGTCTTGATATGAGGAGATCATCCTGGACTACTGGGTGGGCCCTAAATCCAATGACAAGTGTCTTTATAAGATAGAGACCCAGAGGAGAAGACACCGTGAAGACAGAAGCAGAGAATGGAGGGGCGTGGCCACAGAGGAGGGAACCACAGAGTGGGGGCCACCCCCAGGGGTGGAAGAAGAGGCAAGGAAGGATTCTCCCCTGGGGCCTCCAGGGGCACGTGGCTCAGATGACACTTTGATTTCAGACCTCTGACCTCTAGAAGTGAGGGAATAAGTTTATTGCTTTAAGCCACCTAGTTTGTGGTACTGTATAACAGTAGCTGCAAGAAACTAATCCAACAACCAAAACACTGTACTTCCATTATTCAGATATAGAAGAAGATAAAGCAAAATTTGATTGGCAAGAATTGACTCACAAAATTCACTCTAAAATAAGTAAAACATAACTTTTGTTGTTAAAAAATAATATCGCAGGAATTTTAATTCTGCCAAGCTTCTATTTATACAGTTGTATAAGTACTTGACTATGACACTGAAACTAAATGATGTGTTTCTGGATTTATAAGAGAGACTTATTTAATGGCAACAACAAAATATTAAATTAACATTATCTACCTCTTAAAATTAAACACTTGGAATTTTATTGCAATTAAGCCCATAAAATGGAAGCAATTTATTAGTAAGTTTTATATTTATACAATGTACATTTATAGAACATTACCTTAAGAATTATAATTCTATCATGTTTCCATTTGAGCCATTGTATATTCACTTAACTAATACCAACAAATCTAAAAGAAAAAAATCAAGACACAAAAGAACATCTTGCTGTGGTCCTGGATCTTCACTAGTCCCACTGGAAGGCTGGAGCAACTCTGAAGCTGACTCACCCCTATTTTCAGTTTATGGGACAGAAGACAAAATCTAGCACTTGGTGGAGAGACATTTGTTTTTTCCAGTAGAGGCTCTGCTGGGGTTAGATGTCCCTTGGTAGAGAGGATTCTTGGGAAGGTCCATACTAGCTTTCCAGGGGAGGAGGAAGAATAGGAGGTCTTCCTGCTATTCTTAGGAATTGTCCCATGGCATCCTCTGCAGCATCTGACCTCTGACTGAAGGACACAGTGGAGGACCAGAGTCTGGGCTGGCTGTGTCCCATTCAGGTGGGAGTGTTGAATCACGCAAGCTTAAATGGCCAAGATTATCTGTGATGTCATTTCTACTGGATTCCATTTCTGAAGATGGACACCTTTGTATTATCAAAAGAAGGCATAGTAAAGCTTACAAGTTCTGCTTGTCCTGAGAGTCTGGCAGCACACGGAGCACCAGGACAAGTTCCGTATTGCACTTGTGGAGGAGTTTCTGGATCAAGATAGAGTTGGATTGATGGAGAAATTCTTTTCCTGTTATCCTGATCCCATGAGGATGGCGTCCCTAGTTCACTGAGCCATCCAAGTTGAATTAGTTTGCTAGGACTACCTTAACAAAGTATCACAAACTGGGTGGCTTAGACAACACACATTTATTTTCTCACAGTTCTGAAAACTAGAAGTCCAAGATCATCACACCAGCAGGTTTCCTCTGGGGCCTCTCTCGTTGGCTTGCAAATGGCTGCCTTCTTGTTATGTCCTCACATGGTTTTTCTTCTGTGTGCATGCAATCCAGTGTCTCTGTGTGTCTAAATTTCCTCTTCTTGTAAGTACACCAGTCAGATTGGTTTAGGGCTCACTCTAATGGCCTCATTAAAACTTAGTCATCTCTTTAAAGGCTTTATCTCCAAATACAGTCATACTCTGAAATACTGAGGATTAGGATTTCAACATAACGAATTTTGGGAGAACACAATTCAGGTCAAACACCAGCCTAATGCTCCCCCTTAAACTCCTCCTTTTTGGTGGTCAGGCAATCTAGAGAATTCCATAAATACAAATTAATGGGGAGACTATTCTTCATTTCTACTCAGCACCAAGGTTCAAGATACACAATTTTCTTCTTGCAATCAGGGATGGCAGGTGTAGCAGATGCTGTAGTGACTTGTCCAGATTCCTGAGACCTTCCCATTTCTGGGTCTTCAGGCTGACTTCAATTACCAGTATTAGATGAGGGCTCTTCATGCTGCAGAAAGCTTTTTTTTTCTTTCTTGTGAGCATGGCAGATTGAATATGTTAGGATATTAACAAAACTGCTCTCAACCAATGATTGAGAGAAATTGGCACATAAATATCCTAGCTTCTTTGGCCCTCAGGTAGGATAATTACAAGGCATGTATTTTATATCCTTTCCCACATATTCCACTGGGGATTAAATTCCAGTTAGCCACTGTGATATTTAGTTTTATAACGTATTCTTCATTGGTAATCTTTCCTTTCCTGTCTCACATCCTTCCTCCTCTCCATTGTTTAATACACTTCCCAAATAAATATTGACATTTGAATTATTTTCTCTGGGTCTGCTTGTAGGGGGAAAGAAGGGATTCTAAACTAAGGTAGGAGATACTAGAAATTATTCTAGGAAGCAGATCTTCAAGATGGATTCTAGAATAGAATCTTGACATACAGATTACAACAAAGGCCCCATTGCTAGTGATAAGTGGAGTTGTGATAAGCTCTGGCATATGGTAGCATCATAATCACTAAGACTCTTATTGTGGTGAATTGGGAAGGAAAGAGGTGGGAGAGGATGCACAGTCTCATGCAATATCTCTAGATTTTGAGAAATGGTGGCATTGGTAATTGTAAGGACCATGGATTTGGTCAGATGCTGTTAAATGATGCTGATGTGCTGAAGAAAGAAAACCACACACTCAAACTAACCAGCCATGAACTCAAGGAACCATGTAAAAGCCACATCTCTTTGGCAGTATTCAAGGAAGCTTTCATCTTCTAAATCTGGACGACAGCTTGTGCTAAAAATCAGGCCTGGGATCAGATTGTGAGAGTAGTAGAATCACAAAGAAGCCTAAATAACAGCTGTGCCTAGATTAACAGCTGTGGCAAGTCTCTTTCCAAAATTAGGGACCTGATAGGAAAAGAATGGGGCTCTGATATCTAGAATGGATTGACTCAAGAATCTTGAACTCCTTCAAGAGATCTATGAACTCTTGGGCTTGCAGAAATGGACCGCACTGAATTCCTCCAAGATCCCCTTGAAGTCCTGGGCCTGCAGAAGTTGCCAACTCCTCTTACCACAGAATAGCAGTCACCTTCTTGCCTTGTCATCCCTTCCCATCCCTGCCTTGTCTGGACATGATGCAGGGTTTCACATGAGGCAGATATTTTGCAAGATAATATGCGTGCAGGTATGCTTACCTCAAGATTTCCTCCAGTCTCTCCTCATGGTATCTGTGCCAATAACTAGGCTCACTCTCAGCATGGGCCAACTGAGGAAGTACTGTCTCTGACTTGGGAGGGAAGGGAATATTCACTAAATGAGTTATAGGACCTGGCTAAAATATATTTTCAGGAACAAGGAAAATGTTCCTAGAAATTGATCTTGAGGTTGTTGCTCTAGGAGTTACAAAATAAGGCTGGATAAGGGAGAATTTACTGATATGAGTACTCTCACATGACTTAGGATTAAATATCTTGGCAAGGACATTAGGAATCACTTATAATCTCCTGTTTCTATGGTGGAGATGCTGAAACTGCCTTGGCAAATTATTAAAGGAGAAGCCAAAAGACTCAGAGAGTTGGGCATGTTAGGATGAATTGATAGTCTTTGCTTTGCTTTTCTGATATGCATGAATTTCATTTACCACAGTTCAGTTAAATAATGCCAGTGCCCCAACAACACAGTTCAAATTTCAGTTACAAAGATGTATTAACTGTGAGTAATTGTATAAATTACAAACTTTGCTGCTATCTCTTCAGGGCGCAAATCACCACATAAATAACAGATGCAATCATGACTAGTGACCGATTGTTTCACTTTTTTTCAAAGTCTGTAGGTGATTGGTCACTGAACATCTGTTATTCAGTTCACACACAGAGGAGGTATTAGTCTGTTTTATGTTGTTATAACATAATACCTGAAACTGGGTAATTTATAAAGAATCAGAATTTATTTATAACAGTTATAGAGGCTGGAAAGTCCAAGGTTGAGAGGGCACATCTGGTGAGAAGTCCAAGGTGGAGGGGGCACATGTGGTGAGAAGTCCAAGGTGGAGAGGGCACATCTGGTGAGAACTTTCTTGGAAACTCTCTGCAGAGTCCCAAGGTGGTGGAGGCTATCATGTGGCAAGGGCTGAGCAAGAGTGTTTCCATGTGCCTTCTTCCTCTCCTTGTAAAGCTGCTGGTCAACTCCCTGATAACCCACTAGCCCATTAACCCATTAATCTATGAACTCATTAACCCATTTATGAGGGCACAGTCCTCATGATCTTAAAAGCACTCACCTCTTTTCAAATACCATATTGGGGATTAAGTTCCAACATGAGTTTGGGGGACATTCAAACCATAGCAGATGGCAAATGTACAGTTGTGTCATCTCCTGGTCTCCCAGTGATCAAGCTTTGTAACATTTTACAAAAATGAATATTTGAAAGAGGGAATTGGCCATAAAACCTGAAAGCACAGCAAAGAAACAAAAGTGATAATGTTAGAAGTGAAATTCCAAGACATGTAAATGGGGTTATAAGAGAAATAGCTGACCGTGGAAATGCTGACACTGCTGCTATTTGTGAGACTTTAGATGTGCAGTCAGAGGAACTAGGTGAAGGCAGCCTTATTGATTTAAGTGAGAAAAGAGATTAATTATGATAGAAAGGATGAAGAGAAAAGGATGCCAGTGAAAAAGTTCACATTAAGGGATCTCTCAGAGATATTTCACCATGTTGAAAGTAGAAAGGATAAAATGCTGGAAGCTGATTCAGACTTAGAAAGTTGTATGACAATTTGCCAAGGTATACACAAGAAGCTTGCTCCGTATCATAAAGTTATAGGACAGGAAGAAAGCAAGCTTTGTTAAAACTATTTTGATAATTCTTTTTTTTTCTTTTTTACAAAGAAATATAACACTGTAATTTTCAATGTTTTTACTAGATAGACACCCAGTGAGGGTGTTGTTTTATCTGTTTAAGCAAAAAGTTAGGTGATCCAAATGTTGATGTCAGCTGCAAACAACAACAGACAAAATCATGATTCTTTATTCAGTTCCCAGATCTGAGGCAGTTCTCAGACTCAGCACTGACTGAAGAGAAAGATGAGTTGTCCTGAGGAAGAACTTTGCAGTACTTCAGCAAGCATAGACAGTAGTGATTCTCTCCAATCTTTTCCTTGAGAGGCTTGTGACCATTTACCAGAATAATTATACACTGGTGACAGGGGAATACCCATGCATTTCCTTGGCTGTTGGATACAGGATCTGAGCTTCCAGAAGTACATTTTGAGAGAGGGGAATGTATGGATTTCAGGTCTGTTAGGGGTTGAACTGTACACCCCCCAAAAAGATACGTTGGAGTCCTTACCCTCAGTATTCAGAATGCAACCTTATTTGGAGATAGGTCTTTACAGAGATAATCAAGTTAAAATGCAGTCATTTGGGTGGGCCCTAATCCAATATGTCCAGTGTCCCTATAGAAAGGGGAAATTTGGACAAAGAGATAGACATATGTGGAGAAAAAATGATGTGAAGAGACACAGGGAGAATACAGTCATCTAGAAGTGAAAAAGAGAGGCCCAGAGCAAATCTTGTTCCCGTATTTTTCAGAAGGAACCAACCTTGTCAACGCCTTGATTTCAGACTTATAGCTTCCAGAACTGTGAAACAATACACTTCTGCTGTTGAAGCCCCCCCAGTTTGTGGTACTTTGTTATTGACAGCCCTAGAAAGCTAATACAAGGTCATCAATGGAGTCCTGGCCTAAGTCTATCTCATGGTGAGTTCAAAGGCTTCCATGGTCATCTGCTCAATCCCTGAATCCATACTCATGATGAGCATATTCAATAGATAGTAGAACTCTTGGATTGGTTACCTGATCTGTAGAGTCAGACCTGCCATGGTAAGAAAGGCCAAGTGGAAGCCTTTGAACTGCCTCTACTGCCATCCCCCGAAAGATAGAAAATCAGAAGCAATACTGCATCCCAGGTGGACTGGAAGACATAATAAATACCCTCAAAGAATGACCCAGGGGTAGTTATCACCATCATCGCTACTCTTGCTTACGGGGGTCGGGGGGGACAACAGATGGATTGCAGCAGGTGATGTGAACCTGTGAAAACTTAGCCATGTAGTATATTCAATCCCAGCTGCTCTGTTGGGTGTACCTTCACCAGAACAGATGAACACAGGCTGTTGTACTTGGTGTGCACAAAATGATCTGGAGAATGTGTTCTTTTCATTCCTTGCCAGAAAAATTTATCAGAAGCAGTTTTCATTTATTTGGAAGAGACCAAAATATGCTTTCATGAACTTTCTCCGAGTTATATTAACTCTTCTACTCTTCATTACAAAATAGTAAAAAGGTAATTTGATTATCTGAGTATTTTGTAGAAAACTCATGCTGGTCTTTTATTTGGATGAGATCATATTAATTGGACCTGGAGAAGGAAGCCATTAGTACTCTGGATGCCTTGGTAAGACACATATCTGTTATAGGGTAAGAGATAAATCCTGCAAAGATTGAGAGGCCTGCCACATAGGTGAAAGTTTTAGAAGATCTGGGTCAGAGCATATCAAGACATGCTCACCAGGGTAGAAAAGTTATTGTGCTGTCCGTTTTCCTCGGAAAATGTACAGCACTGGAAAAGCTGGAAGGACTGAGATGGGAAGATCAATGGCAAAGAGTTCTGGGAAAGAAGAACGTGTATTGACTAGTAGGAATGGGCACAAAGTATGTAGATCTTTGTATCTCATGTCAGTACTTACCAGAGATCATCCACATCAGAGGAGGCATGAACAACAGATGAAGAGTATGAATCATTCAGTGGAGGTTAGCGATTCTTTCTTCTTGGCCATCCAGTGTTTGCACAATAGGCCCATGAATGGAGTAGACTTGTGTTAGGAATGCAGGTGATACATGGGCCTAGCGGCTTAGGTTCCCTCACACGGAGGTTGACTTGGGTGCTGCTAAACTGTCTGTGATAAAAACTGATGTTGAGCTCTCGATATAATACCCTCCTTTGAAGAGGCCAAACCTGAAGGTGGCAATCATATGTCCTTATTGGGTTGGTATATATTTCAGGTATAAGTCAATCTTCTCTGCCACAGTGCCTTGGTCAGCATCACTATCTGATGGATCGGAGAATGTTTGATTTACAGTTACGGTATCACACATAGTTTTACCATGAATCAAGGAACCACAGTTTTTTACCAAGGAGTAAGTACACATCCATGGGATCCACTTGTCTTACTATATCATCCAGGAGTTTCCAGCCTAAATGTTGAAATTCAACTTAAAAATAAAGCAAAGGCATCAGCTTAGAGTTGCTGGGTGCTGTCTTTAAAGATGTGGTATATCCCTCTAGAGCACATATACTGCTGTATCTCCCTTAGATTGAACAAATGCATCCAGGATCCAAGGCATGGAAGTAGAGCTTGCCCTTACACTGTTACTCTAAGTGACCCACTAGGGGCAATGTGTACTTTCTAGCCCCACAACTTGAAGCTTTGTTGGACTTGAGGTCCAGGTTCCCAGCAGACAAAGAAATGGTTTCTATAAATTTAGCATAATAGCAGTTGCCTGGTCATTTTGGACTCCTGTGGTAATAGACTACAAGATAAAGAAGTGCTAGTGATTTGACAGGAGTAATTGACTTCCATTTTCATGAGGAGGTGGGATTGCTGCTATATAGTAGGGACCAGGAGAAGTATGTCTGGTACTCAGGAGATTCACTGACCGATTCTTAGTGCCTTCAAATCCAATGATTACCCTAATTGGAAATTACTGGGAACAACGTCCTGACAAAGTCAAGGTAACCAGAGGTGCAGACCTCTCAGGCATGAAGGTCTGGGTTACTCACTAGCAACTGACCTGGATGAGCAGAAGTGCGTCCAAGGGTGAGGAGAATCTAGAATGTGTGTTAGAAGAGGGTGACGATGAATATCAGTTGTGGCCCTGAGACCAACTGCAACAGCTATGAAAGACCATGGCTTGTATCAATTTTTTTTTTTAATGAAAATTGTAATAGGCTACCACTTGGAAGAAAG
Organism: Galeopterus variegatus; assembly: GCF_000696425.1. NCBI lineage: Eukaryota > Metazoa > Chordata > Mammalia > Dermoptera > Cynocephalidae > Galeopterus > Galeopterus variegatus. Next base: position 38,890 of record NW_007729625.1, on the reverse strand, counting down.
GAAACAAGATGAAGTGAGCTTAACATGGGGATTGAGTACATCTGATTGGTGCAAGAATGGACTGTAGCAGATGCAGTCAGTTCCCCTTCTATAACTCTAGGAAATCCAGCTCATTTCCAACTGCTGGTATCTGCAGCTGTAAAGAGCTGCCTGCACATCACAGACTAGACATGCCAGTGAATTGACAATACCTAGAGGGCTGCTCCCAGCCAGCAACTCTTGTGAGTAGGTGTATGAAAACCTGCGCTTCTTTACTCTTAGAGAGGACAATTCTGAGGTATGTATTTTGCATGCATTCTCAGAGTTCCTTATGGGTTTAAGCTTTAATTTTTACTGTGGTAGCTGGTTTAATAACACAGTCCTATGGGCTGCCTTTCCTTCCTTATATTATTTCCACATTTTCTCACCAGTGTTACCTGGGCTTCCCAACTAAACTACTCATATGAAACTTTGTTTAATGGCCTGTTTCTGGGAGAACTTTAAATCAGACAGTTCCTAAAACTTTCATATGTTTACTTATTGCTTTATCATTCAATATACATGGTTACAAGTTGTAATTATTATTGCTAACAATAAACCTAATGTGGAAAGTTTAAGATTTCTCTATTTTTGTTCTTGAACAATATCACACTTATGATATATAAAAATACTACGTTAAAAAGATAATATAGTTTGTATTAAAAATCATTGACTGAGTATTTTTAACTGTTGGAGTTGATGGTGGAAGGGGAATTGTCTGTGTCTGTGTAGGCTGCCATTTTGCCTGGAAGTTCAGTGACATGACTTTTTGATTATCTACGACATTGTTTTTTAGTTGAGAGAGATTGCCAAGGTCAAATGAGGAAAAAAAGGGTGGGGAGGCAGTGAAACATGGATCATAGCACACAGAGTTGGGACTTAATGATATTGCTGTGAGTCATATCAATCTTTTTGATGTCAAAAATTTAGGGCTAAGGAAATGGCATATTTGGCTAGCAAAAAACCTAACTCAAAGCCTCCCTGCTATTATTTTTTTCAGTAAATGGCTGACCACATTCAAAGATGAATGATAATATAAAAAAGAACCAGCATAAAGTCTGCAATAAGAATAGAAAAGAACAAAAGCAAAATGGTGATAAAGAATATATCTCATAGAAGGAATTTTTAATCTAGGGGAACGGAATCATGATTCACTCAGAAATAAGAATCATTTCAGCTTATAAAAGTGAGTAATCTCTTTCTATAGTAGCATCAACCAACAAGAAAATACAATAGAATATGAGTTATTGTTGCTTTGTGTTGCTTTGCCCCGCACGGATTTGTCACCCCTCTTCTCCTGGGTGGTGGAGATGCAAAGGATTACTCAAAGCCCATCTCTTCTGAGCGGTGAGAAGCCCTGAAGTAGTTAACTTCCCTGGGACCCTCCAGCGAGAGGCAACACTTCCTCAGGAAATTAACCCCGAATTGGGGTTCTCTCCCTGCATTTATTTTCCAGACCAGGAAGTTACAGGAAGAGAACATAGGTGGGGTTATAGTTTAACAATACAGGCTGGTAATTTTCAGTGAAACAAGCCAGATGACATTCCAGTAAGGCTAGCAACAAAAGCTTGATCTTAGCAAACATTTCTTCTCCCTCTAACAATTTTCCAGCAACTTAGATATCAATCAGTAACTAATCTGTCTTTGAGCCAGCAGCCTTTCTGTGCCACAATTCCTATTTTGCAACAGAGACTCAATAGCCTGGGGAAAATTTCCAGTCCTCTGTAAGGTCAATATCTGAAACTGCAAGACTTTGGAAAACCAGGCCCCGTGAAGTACATATTCTTTATAGGATATTCCACAAGTTATTTGCAAAACAAAGAGCGAACAAAAGAAAAATCTTAAAACTCAGTTAAAGGACATAGATATATGATATATATGTGATACACACATACACTCTGTAAGTTCAAGGTGGTATTTCCAAAAAATAGCCACAGTCATGGGCCCTACTGAAAGTTCAATCAAGGCAGCCACTTGTACCATGTGACTCCCTGTGTGTGACAGACACTTCCTATCCTAAAGCCACCTTTAGAGTAATTGTAAAGAGCAGAGAATTTTAATGTCATCTAATAAACTTCTAGTGGTATATTGTTTGCAGTTAAGAATGAATCCTTACAAGGACAAAGCTATAATGACCCTGTGCAGGGCTGATTCAGTGCTCCCATTTCCAGGAAAATGAGCTCTAGTGATAAATAGGTATGGTTGTGTTCAAACTAGGAAATGCTTGGCTTTAGTAGTGGGAACTTCAGCAGAAAGAATGCAGATGGAGAAGCTAGGAAGTAGAACCAGGAACCCAGGGGGAAAAGAGATGCAGAGTCTATACAATGATCTGTGATGTCAAAACCAAAGCGATGATGAAGAAAGTACTAAATAGAATACAAAATGAAGGAAAGATTAAGAAAGTAGTGTAGTGGGAGAGAACTCGGCAAACTGAAAGCCAGAGGAGAGAGATAAATCTGAGAGAGAGAGAGTATTTGGTTCCTAGAGATTTATCAGTTCCTGACTGGTTACCAGTTACCAGTTTTATTTCTAGACCTTTTACCTCTTATATATGATAAGCTCCATTTTTCTTAAGGTGGTCTGATTGCCTCTGTTATGCTTTCCTTTAAAAGAAACAATTCTTCTTAACATCTCAGCACATGATTATTATTAATTGATGGAAAGCATTTAAACTTTCATTTTATATCATATCATGTGTCATATTATATTATATTATATTTTTTATATTATACTTTTACACTCCTTCACCTCCTTTTTCTCTCTCCACATTATATTTTTTGCTTTGCAAAAAGCAAAATTGGATATTTATTCCCTTCCCTGTCTTTCCTTTCATTCTCTTAGTTTTCATCTCAGATCTTCAATACAGTTTCATCTCCCAAAGGCACCCATTCTGAGGAACTTTTAATATGTTCTTAAACATCTTGCAGCATATGTGTTGTCATTTGTGTAGGTGTTTTTATTTTTTTGAAGTGGCATTTGGCTATAAATCCCGTTCTACATTTTTCTTTCACTCAACATTATCTAAAGTCTATTTACATTGTTGATATTGTTTCTAATTTTTTAATATTATCCCATAGTATGCATTTATCATATTTATCCATGCACAAAGTGGAAGAACAATGATTTGATGAACATTCTGTATTGTGCTCCCATGCTGACACGGCTAAGATTTTTTTCTTCTTTCCTTTTCTTTTTTGGGTATATATCACAACATAGAATTGCTGGGTCTAGGGCTTATCCCTATATAATTCCATTAAGTAATTTTACTATATTCTGCCAAATTGCTCTCAAGAATGACTGTGGAACATGAGGCTTTTAATTTCCTTTTATTCTCAGTTTGTACTGTCAGAATTTTCTAATTTTTTTCCATTCTGATGGTATAAAGTGGTATCTCATTACTGAGTTACTTGTCTCTGATTACAAACAAGTTAAAGCATTACCTCATAAACCTTTAGGTTTATGGCCTTATGGCTTTATATTCTTTAAATTGCTTATTTACATCCTCTGTTTCTATTGGGCTTCCTGTCTTTTCTTTTTGCTTCGAAAGAGTTCTTTGTATGTTCTAAGTAGTAATCCCTTGTGGGTTTTAGAAATTGCAGGTACTCGTGTCTTTTCCTGGTTTGTCACAGCCTTTTAACTTCAAGTTGATCTTCACTAAACTGAAATCTTTAATTTTGATATCATCAATTCCATGAAGTTTTTAAATTTTATTTTTAATTGTGGTTATAATCACACAGCATTAAATTTACTATCTTAAACATTTTTAAAGTATACGTTCACTAGTTTTGAGCATATTCACATTGTTGTGTAACAGATTTCTAGAACTTTTTTGTCTTGCAAAACTGAAACTCTATGCCCATTAAACACTAATTTCTCATTTTCCAGCCCTTGGCAATCACCTTTCTTCTTTCTGTTTCTATGATTTTGACTATTTTAGATACCTCATATGAGTGGAGCCATACAGTATTCATCCTTTTGTGATGGGCTTATTTCACTTCGCATAATGTCCTGAAGGTTCATCCATATTGTAGCATGAGACAGTATCTCCTTCTTAAAGGCTACATAATACTCCACTGTATATACATACTATGTTTTCTTTATCCATTCACCTGTCGATGGACATTGGGTTGTTTTTACCTCTCAGCTATTGAGAATAATACTGCTATGAACAAGCATATGCAAATATCTCTTCAAGTTCCTGCTTTAAATTTTGGGGGGTTTATACCAGAAATGAATTTCTGGATCATGTGGTAATTCTCTTTTTAACTTTTTGAAGAACCACCATACTGTTTTTTGTAGTTGCTATAGCATTTTACATTCCCACCAATAGTGCATAAGAGTTTCAATTTCTCCATATCCTCACCAACATTTGTTATTTTTATTTTTATTTTTTATAGTAACAATCCTTATAGGTGTGAGGTGGTATCTCATTGTCATTTTATTTGTATTGTCCTACTAATTAGTGATGTTGAGCATCATTTATTGTGTTTATTGGTCATTTGTATGGTATCTTCTTGAGAGAAATGTCTATTCAAGGCCTTTGTCCATTTTAAAATCAAGTTGTTGCATTTCCAGAATGTTGATTATTTCCTTTGATGTGCAGAGTTTTAAATCTGATGTAGTCCCATTTGTCTAGTTTTGCTTTTGTTGACTGTGCTTTTGGTGTCATATCCAAAAAAAAAATCATTGCCAAAGCCAATATCCTGAAGTTTCCCTGTATGTTTTCTTCTAAGAGTTTTATAGTTTTAGGTCTTATGCTTTGGCCCTTAGTTATTTTTGAGTTAATTTTTGCATATTACATAAGGTAAGGGTCCAGCATCATTCTTTTCCATGTTTGTTTTTCTAACATTGTTTATTGAAGAGACTGTCCATTTACTGTTGTGTGGTCTTGGCACCCTTGCTGATATTTATTTGATCACATATATGAGGGTTTATTTCTGGGCTCTCTATTTTGTTCCATTGGTCTATAAGTCTTTCTTTATGCCAATATCATACTGTTTTGATTATTGCTGTTTTGCAGCATGTTTTGAAATTAGAAAGTGTGAGACCTCCAGCTTTGTTCTTCTTTTTCAAGATTGTTTTGACTATTTGAGGTCCCCTGAGATACCATATGAGTTTTAGGATTTTTTTTCTATTTCTGCAAAAAATGCCACTGGGATTTTGACAAGGATCACATTGAATCTGCTGATCACTTTGGGTACTATGGACATTTTAACAATATTAAGTCTTCTAATTCATGAGCAGAGGATGTCTCTCCGTTTATATTTATCTTTGGTTTCTTTTAGCAATGTTTTATAGTTTTCAGTGTACAAATGTTTCATCTCCTTGGTTAATTTTATTCCTAAGTATTTTATTCTTCTGATGCTATTGATAAAACATCTCTCCTCTGGTTGTTATGTAATATACAGAACTTAACTTTTAACTGTGTAATAGAACATTAGAACTTATTCCTTTAGTTATCTAATTGTAATTTTGTACTCATTGGCCAGCCTCTTCCTCTTTTCCTTTCTCCCCACCTCTCCCTAGTTTCTGGAAACCACTGCCTACTCTCTGCCTCTATAATATCAACTTTTTTTTTTGTTGTTCCACATACAAGTGAGATAATATGGTGTTTGTCTTTCTGTGCCTGTCTTACTTCACTTAACAGAATGACCTCCAAATTTATCCATATTGTCACAAATGACAGGATTTCATTCCTTTTTTATGGCCAAATAATATTCCATTGTGTATATATGCCACATTTAAAAAATCCATTTATTTGTTGTTGGACACATAAGTTGATTCTGTATCTTGGCTACTGTAAATTGTGCTGCAATAAAAATGAAAGTACAGTTATCTCTTCAACATACTGACTTCATTTCCTTTGGGTATATATCCAGAAGTTGGATTGCTAGATCATAAATTAGTTCTACTTCAAAATTTTTGATGAATCTCCATACAGTTTTCCATAATGGCTATACTAATTTATACTACCAACCACAGTGTCAAGTGTCCTCCAAATCCTTGACTACACTTCTTTTCATTTGTCTTTTTGATAATAGCCATTCTTTTTTGGATTTGGTGGCTGGCCAGGATGGAGTTCCAAACCTTTGACCTTGGTGTTATAATACCACACTCTAACCGACTGATAGTAGCCACTCTAACTGGAGTGAGGTGGTATTTCATTGTTGTTTTGATTTACATTTCCCTAATGACTAGTGATGTTGAGAATTTTTTCATCTGCCTGTTAGCCATTTGTTTGTCTTCTTCTGAGAAATGTCTATTAAGATCCTGTGTCCATTTCTTAATTGGGTTATTTGGTTTTTTTCTTGGCATTGAGTTGTTTAAGTTCCTTATATATATTCTCATTATTAACCACTTGTCAGATGTATAGTTTGCAAATATTTTCTCCCATTCTATAGGTTGTCTCTTCACTTTGTTAACAATTTCCTTTGATATGCAAAAGCTTTTTAGTTTGACATAATCTCATTTGTCTATTTTTGCTGTTATTGCTTGTGCTTTTGAAGTCTTACTAAAAAAACCCTTTCCTGGTCCTACACCATGGATCATTTCCCCTATATTTTCTTCTAGTAGCTTCGTAGTTTTAGGTTTTACATTTAAATATTTAATTCATTTCGAGTTGGTTTTTGTACATGGTGAGAAGGAGGGGTCTAGTCTCATTCTTCTGTATGTGGTTATGCAGGTTATGCCATTTTCCCAGAACCATTTACTGAAGAGAATTTCCCTCAATTTGTGTTCTTGGAAATTCTGTCTAAGATAAGTTAGCTGTAGGTGTGTGAATTTGTTTCTGGGCTCTCTATTCTCTTCCATTAGTCAATACGTTTGTTTTTATGCCAGTGCCATGCAGTTTTGGTAACTATAGTTTTGTAGTATTAATTCAAGTCAGGAAGTGTGATGTTTTGTTCATTTTATTTTCAGGATCGCTCATTATTCAGTTTTGTTCATTTTTTTCAGGATTGCTTTGGTATTTGAGGTCTTTTTTGTTTCCATATGAATTTTAGGACTTTAAAAAAAAATTATTTCTGTGAAGAATGTCATTGGTATTTTGATAGGGATTGCATTAAATCTGCAGATTGCTCTGGGGAGTATTGGTCTGTTTCTGTTGCTTATAACAGAAATACCTGAACTGGGTAGTTGGTAAGGAAGCAAAATTTACTGCTTACAGTTTCAGAGGCTGGGAAGTCCAAAGTCCAGGGAACACATCTGGTGAATGCCTTCTTTGGTGATGGCTTTACAGCAATGCAGAGGTCTCACATGGCAGAATGGTGGAGCAGGGAGAGAGACATTCTCACACGCTCTTCTTTCAAAGACCACAGAATGATGCCAATGACCGTCATTATTAATTCATCCAGTAGGGGATGGTCCTCAGAATCTAATCACCTCTTCAAAGCTCCACCTTTCAATTACCATAATAGGATTTCCCACCCTAAACAGTTACAGTAGGGATTAAGCTTTAGTGACTTTGGGGGGCCATTCAATCCACTGTGACTGTTAGGAGGGTGGGAAATCCTATTATGGCAATTGAAAGGTGGGGCCTCAAAGAGGTGATTACATTGTAGGATCATGCCATAGTGAATGGATTAAAAATGGTGGTCATGGGTGTGGCTCTGAGGGCTTAAAAATGACAGTGAATGAAGAACAGTCTCTCTTTCTGCTTCCACCATCTTGCAATATGAGATCACTGGGTCACTGTCACCACCATCAGATGGACTTTGGGCTTCCCAGCCTCAGAAACTGTAAGCAATATATTTCATTTTCCTACAAATTATCCAGTTCTGTGTATTTTATTATAAGCAATGGAAATGGACTAATACACAAAATTGGTTCTGGAGAAGTGGGGTGATGCTTATAACAAATACTTGGAAATGTGGAAGCAGCTTCAGAACTGGGTGTTGAGGAGAGGCTGGAGGAGTTTGGAGGAACAGACTAGAAAAAGCCTCAATGCTGGTGAAAGTTTAGAAGACAAGAGAACCAGGAAAAATTTGGAATGTTTCAGAGATTGGTTAAATGGTGGTAAGCAGAATGCTGCTAGAAATATGGACTGTAAAGACCGTTCTAAGGGAGTCTCAGATAGAAAGAAGGAGTTTATTGGAAACTGGGGCAAAGATCACCCTTGCTATGAACTGGCAAGGAATTTGGCTGCATTCTGTCTGTGCTGTAGGACTTTATGGAAGTTGAAACCTAAGAGGTGTGAGCCAGAGTAGTTGGCAGAAGAAATTTCTAAGCAGCAAAGCATTAAGGAAACTGCACACCTGCTTGTAACAGTCTATGCTGAATTATGGAGGCAGAGGAATGACATAAAACCAGAATTTAAAAGGGAAGCAGAGCATAAAGATTTGGAAAATTTGGAGCCTGGCCATGTAGTAGAGAAGCAGAGAGCATTTTCAGAAGAAAAATGCAAGAGCGTCCGGAGCCATAGAGCCTGGCTGTTGCCTAAGAGCCTGCCTGTCTGGAGCCATAGAGTCCAGCTATTGCCTCGAGACCTCAGAGCCTTGTTTGCTGTTATCTTCCATCCCTCCCCCTTGTGTGCACTATGGGTATGCGTAATGTTGCAACTTGCTATAGATAACAGGGGAATTTTCCATTTACTGGAACAATCCGCCCTGTGGTTTTCTCAGTAAACCATCTGCTGCTCACTTTCTTATCTGCTGATTCCCTCCTGCTGGCTATATAAGCTGTGACCTTCTGGCTGATAAATGAGACTTGATCAGAATACTGTCTTGTCTCCATTTCTCTCATCTCTTGTCCCATCCAATTCCCACTCCCCACTCCAGGGTCTGCATTGACTATCCCGTGGGTTGGGACACAAGAGTGCTAAGAAGATTAGTACAAAAGAAAGGGATTATCAAGAGAAGCGGGAAAAGGCCCTGAAGGTACTTCAGAAGCCTCAGGGGCCAACCTTTCCATTTCAGGCCCAAATGTCTAGAGAGACAGAATGGTCTCAGAGAACAGGCCTGAGGTGCCTTCCATGGGATCACTGCCCAGGACCACCTCGGGAATCTGCTTCCAGCACCAGCACCCCAGCTGCTTTGGCTACTCCAACTGTGGCTAAATTGGCCACAATTATCTGGATGCTCAGTTTTGAAAGATACAAGCAAGAAGCCTTGGCAGAATCAAGAAACTGTAAGCAATAAATTTCATTTTCTTTATAAACCATCTAGTTTCAAGTATTTTGTTATAAGCAACAGAAACAAACTAATGCAGATGTTAATTCTCTGTAAATATATGTATTTATGTCCTTTATTTGAGTTATAAAAGCTTCTAAGCTTCTAGAACTTTACTTATTTCTTTTATTATTTATTTTATCAGTTTGTTACAAGGCTACATAAAAATTATAAATATAGGTGTTGACTTACACACTTTGACCAGTAGTTCTACCAATATTTTCTTTATATATGTTGAAGATTTTTGTTAGATGCATAAATGTTCATGATCAGTATATATTCTTGGTCTCTTTTTTTTTTATTAGTATTTGATATTTCTGTTCATCCTTTATAATAATTACTGTGTCTGATATTAAAATTAATACCCTGACCTCCTTTGAATCCTAATTTCCCTGACATATTTTTAAAACTCTCTTTATCTTCAGCTTTGTGTATTATTTAAAAAATGATATCTCTGGTAGACAGCATATTGATAAATTTACAATATATGTAATCTGATAGCCTCTGTGTTTTAATTTGTGAGGTTAATCCACTTATATTTATTGTAATTATTGTCCCATTAGAATATATTTCTGCCTTATTAGTTTTTTCTCTGCATTATCATTAGCTTTCTTTTTTTCTCATTCCCTGTGTACCATTGAATAGATTTAATTTTCTTTTGATGATTTGAAAATACTCCAATTTGTTTTTATTCTTCTAGAGATTATGCCTAATATATTAAGATCCATTTTAATTTTATTTTTTCTTATTAATGACTTAAACTTATCAATATCTATGTTGCTCTTTTCCTATCATAGATAAGTACTTTGGAACACTGCATCTTCCATTGTTCTTCCTCTGTACCTTCTTCCATTTCACTTCCATGTTAGTAGTATCCAGAATTTTTGGTACTAGATTGTTTTAAATATACTTTTGTGTACTTCTGTAATTTGAAAAAAAACCTCTAAATTTTACTAAATTATTTACTCATCTATTTTCCTATATTTTACAGTATCATGCCCATCATAATTTATTTCTTTTCTTTTTAAAGTACTTTTTCCAAGAGTCTTTGTATAAAAAATATCTTGAGGCTTTGTATTCATGAGAATATCTTTGTGGCAATCCTACATTTAAATGATAGATTTACTAGATATATAGAGTTAGGTTCAAAATTATTTTCTTTAACCATTTTGCAAAACTACTCCATTATACTTATTTCTACAAAATTTTTGGTGGAAAGTCGTGTGTCAATCGGATTTTGTGATTACTTTTTCTGAGGATAATCTAATTTATTTTTCCAGATGCTCTCGGTTACTACTCATGGAGAGTTTTTCTCTGGTGACTTCCATCACTATTCTTTAGAGTATGTAGGGGAAGCCAGAGGAGAGAATGCCTGGGGCTTTCAGTTCACCTGCAATTGTTGTCATCAGCTATTCTCATCTGGTTTCAGAGAATTGTTTTAATATTATACCTGTGGTGTTGGGCTGGTGCTGTGGCTTTTCTGCCCCATTGTAACAATAAGCAAGTTAATGTGGCAGTGAGCAAAGACCAAAACTAGACAACTTTCCCTAAACTTATCCCTCCATTAAGTGCCAGGCATCTGCTACAAGCAGCAGTCCCTCTCCACTGTTCATCAAATTCATAACTGTCCTCTGTCTCTGTAAGGGTTTCTTACAGTCTTTAGTTACTCAGGTTAATAAACTTTATTTCTGTGGCATTAGCAGAGTTGGTTGGGGGAGAGAACCAGCAGCTAGTACATGTTTATCATCTTGCAGGAAACTTTGAAAATTTTGTTTTTATAATTTGAATGGCCTAAGAAATCCATGAGATAGGGCTAAAGTCATTCTATTTAAATATTAAAGGCAGTGGTGACCACAGAGCTCTGAAGTTCTAGTTTTATATTTCTTTGCGAAAGTCATTTTTTTCAATTATGTGGCTTTGGGGGGGAAAAGTGCATGGAACTATGCAGGAGAAGTGGGCACAAAACTCATTAGCTTGAGCAGGAAAATAAGACAATGTGATTAATCAATAAGATGTAAAAATCTGCAGCCAGATTACCCTCACATTCCATAGTTGTTGATCAATTAAACAAAGACAGTGAATAAGTGGAAGGTAAAAAGAGATTCCTAATCTGGATGACAGAGGTGACTAGGTCACTGTCATTAATTGAGATTTCAACTACAGGAAGAGGAGCTGGTTATGTATCTGCAATCCACAAATAGGAGCCAAACTGCTATGTTGATTGCAGAATTCTGTGGAGCATTAGAAAAAAAGAATTTAAGAGCAATATGGTAGACATGCTTTTACTGTTAGTGAAATGGAACAATAAAATCATTTTACAATAAAGCTTTTTAACACTTGATGGCTATTGTGCCAAACTGTGTAATTTATAATAGAAAATAATTCAGAAAATCTGGTAGGTTTTTCGTAGATATGGCTGTGCTTTTAGCTTTGCTTTCATTTGTTGGTTGGAAGGAAACTCAATTTCAGGGATGCATGTTGAACAACTTCAGATTTGAACTGTTTACAACTGCTAACCTTTGTGTATGGTTTTCATTTAATGTTATGAATCTCCATTTTATCTGGGAATCACCTGGAATTTTTTCCAGATGGGTGATTCTCAAAGACATTTTCAGTTAGTTACAACTCTACAACTGTCTGACTTCCAGTACTGTGGGAGCCAGCACTTTATTTCCATTGCTTGGGAATTTCATTCAGAGGGGATGTGTGGTTTAATTTTTAGAGATGGAAAGCTTTCCTAATGAATTAAGTTAAAATATTTTCACAAAGTGGTCCAATTAAAATTTACATATAATAATATAAACTGTAACATTCTATTCATGCATCTCTAATAGCAGACAGATGCTTTAGCTAGCAATAAACAAAAACATATGGGTATGAACATGTTGTCATGAAATCAAAACAGCGTGTTCATTACAAAATATCTTATGAAAATATATTGGTTTCAAATATGGTATGTGTTATATTGCCATAACGAGAATAGTTTTCCTGTCAAAATGCTCTTTATGGAGTTTATCTAAAGGGCAGCTAGGGAGGGTAGTCTTCTAGAGAAATCTGCATCTATATTCTAGGTCCTTTCTTGGAGTGTTGCCTCTCTTGGAGACTACTTTTGTGCTGTTTTCTTTCTTTCTTTCATTTCCCTTTTTTGTGGACTTAAACATCTTAATTGTGATATAGAAAAAAAAAAAGCGGTTGATTCCCTGATTACTAAGTATTACTAAACTAAAGTTTAGGAGTTTTTTCTTTGGCATCAAGGATATGTGTTTGATGACTCAGACTCGTGATCCTCAATGCCTAGGTCCAGCTGGTCCACTGCATTTTTCACCCTTATTCCATGCACTTTTCTGCTGTGTACCTTCATGTCTACTGCCTGCAGTGCCAACCTCCTTTCTTTTGATTTATTTATAGCTGATGAGTCTTATTTTAGGTGCCATATCCTTTGTACAAGTTTCTTCAGTAAATCCAGACATTCTTGTTTCTCTTCTCTTTTTGACTGTTTATGCATTTATGTTCTATAATGTCCTTTTGGCATCATATTATATGCAAACTTGTATTATTTTCTATTTTTAATTATTTCATATATATATAAGTTTTGTTGACTTGAATATTACAGATTCCCTGAGGGCAAAAATATGGCTCATAAATTAATACCTGTTTTTCTACTGTGAAGCCCGTAGGAGGTGCTACATCCATTGGCATTTTATTGGTCTGGTTGAATTTTATTGGCCTAATTTCACCTCAATCATCAATGGTGAGGTTTTTGAATGAAATTTTAAATTAAATTTATTTTATAAATTAATAGACCTTGATTGACTTATGTATTAATGTTTGATCAAATTAATCTTTTCTAATTTTTTTCTCTAAGAATTTGAATTGATTTTTATTGGTAATGAAGTGGTGTGTTATGAATCCTATCTTTTAAGATTCTTATCAAATTTACCATCCTGATTCTTACCCATTCCTAACCCACTGCTCTAAGCAATCTGTTCTGTGCCCCTTTTCCTTTCACTTTCCCCCATAAATTCATTTATGGAAAGTACTACATGACCTTGTCAATCTTTGTTACCTATTTCCCCTACCAGACTGAATTCACTGATGACAGAGACCAATGTTTTAATTTTCTATTTTCGGTATCTATAGTCAGTGCTTAGTGTATACTAAATAAGAATTTGCTTTTTCCATCCCTTCACTATTAGTTTATTTGTGTCTTTATTGGTGAAGCGAATTACATGCAGGCAGCATATAATTGGGTCTAGTTTTTTAATCCATTCAGCCAGTGTATATTTTTTAAATGGGGAATTTAGTCTATTTACACTTAAGATTTTTATTGAGAGGTATTGCCTTTTCCTGCCATTTTATTAATTTCTCTATGGCCATTTATATTTTTTATGTTCCTTCTTTCCCTTTTATTGTTTAGTTTTGCTTTTGGGTTTTTTTTTTAGTGATAGCTCTTTCTCATTTGTGTATCTGTTCTACTAGCTGTTTTTATTCTTTCTCTTGTATTTACGGTGACATATATCTATTTTTTGATTCCAGTTGTAGGACCCCCTTGAGGATTTGTTGGTGGTGAATTCCCACAGTTTTTGTTTGTCTGGGAATATACTATTGCTCCTTCATTTCTGAAGGAAAGCTTTTCTGGATATAGTATTCTTGGTTGGCAGTTTTTTTTTTCTTTTTGCACTTTGAATATATCATCTCTCTCTCTTCTGACCTGTAGGGTTTCTGTTGTTGAGAAGTCTGCTGTTAGCCTGCTGGTGATTCCCTTACAGGAAGTTTGACACTTTTCTTTTGCTGTTTTTTCTTTGTCTTTGACTTTTGATAATTTGACTAAATGTTGTTGGGGAGGTCCTTTTTAGATTGAATCTGTTTAGGAATCTTTGAGCTTCTTGGATGTGTCAGACTGTCTCTCTCCCAATATTTGGGAAGTTTTCAGCTATTATTTCACTAAATAGGCTTTCAATGGTTTTTCCTTTCTCTTTCCCTTTCTGTATACCTATAACATGGATGATTATATGCTTAAGGTTATTGGAAAGATTTCACAGGTTTTCTTCATTTTCTTATATTATTATTATTAATTTTTAGGGGGTCCAACCATGTTAATTCAAAAAGCCTGCTTTCTAGTTTGGAGATTCTTTCTTCTGCTTGTTCTAGTCAGCTGTTGATACTCTCAATTGCATTTTTTACTTCTTTGAATAAATTCTTCCATTCCAGGATTTCGGCTTTTTCAAAAAATTGCTTGTATATCTTTGTTGAATATCTCATACATGTCCTTGAATGTATTTTTGATTTCATTGTGACTTGGGAAAGAGAAAGATAAAAGGCATCCGAATTGGAAAAGATGAAGTCAAATTGTCACTGTTCACAGATGACATGATTTTATATATAGAAAACCCCATAACTGCTACTAAAAATTTCTAGAGCTCATAAACAAATTAAGTAAAGTCTAATACACCAAAAACCAAGAAACAAGAAAACAAAAACAACAACAACCCCCTTTACAATAGCTACCAAAAGAAAAAAAAAATAGCTAGGAATAAATTTAACAAAAGAGGTGAAAGATCTCTAAAATGAGAACTGCAAAATATTGCTTAAAGAAGTTAGAGAGGACACCAAAATATGGAAAGACATTCCATGTTCATGGATTGGAAGAATTAACATTGTCAAATCATTCATACTACCCAAAGTGCTCTACAGATTCAATGCAATCCCCATGAAAATACCAATGACATTCTTCACAGAAATAGAAAAAAAAAAATAACCGAAACAATCCTAACATTCATATGGAACAACAAAAGACCCAGAAAGCCAAAGCAATCCTGAGGGTGGGGGGGGTGGGGGAAATGGACGCATTATGTTACTGGACTTGAAACTATAGTATGATGCTATAGTAACCAAAACAGCATGGTACCGGCATAAAAACAGACAGATGGACCAATGGCACAGAACAGAGAACCCAGAAATCAACCTGTACTTACAGCCAACTGATCTTTGACAAAGGCACAAAGAACATACATGGGGGAAAGGACAGCCTCTTCAATTACTGGTGCTGGGAAAATTGGATATCCATGTGAAGAATGAAACTAGTCCTATACCTCTTGCTGTATACCAAAATCAACTCAAAGTGGATTAAAGACTTAAAATGGATAAGCATGAGAACTGAAACTATAAAACTCCTGGAAGAAAACACAAGGGAAACACTTCAGGATGTAGAACTGGGTAAAGACTTTATGGATAAGACCCTAAAAGCACAAGCAACAAAAGGAAAAGTAAACAAATGGGATTACATCAAACTAAAAAGCTTCTGCACAGCAAAGGAAACAACCAACAGAGTGAAAAGACAACCTACAGAATGGGAGAAAATATTTACAAATTATACACCTAACAAGGGATTAATATGTGGAATACACAAATAACCCAAACAACTTCACAGCAAAAAGCCAAATAATCCAATTAAAAAATGGGCAAAGGAGCTGAATAGACATTTTTCAAAAAAAGACATACAAATGGCCAACAGGTATATGAAAAAATGCTCTAGATCACTAATCATTAGGGAAATGCAAATCAAACCCACATTGAGATATCATCTCACGCCTGCTAGACTGGTTCTTATCAAAAAGACTGACAATAATAAATGCTGGTGGGGATGTGGAGAAAAGGGAATTCTCCTGCACTGTTGATGGGACTGTAAATTACTACAGCCATCATGGAAAATAGTATGGAGGCTTCTCAAACAACTACAGATATAAGTACCATATGATCCAGTAATTTCACTTCTGGGTATATACCCAAAGGAACAGAAATCATCATGTTGAAGGGATACCTGCATTCCCATGTTCATCGCAGCTCCATTTACAATAGCCAAGGTATGGAGCCAATCTCAATGTCCATTGATGGATGACTGGATAAAGAAAATATGGTATGTATACATAATGGAATACTACTCAGCCATAGAAAAGAATGAAATTCTGCCATTCACAGCAATATGGATGAGCTTGGAGAAAATTATGTTAAGTGAAATAAGGCAGCCACAGAAAGAGAAATACCACATTTCTTCACTCATAAGTGGGAAGAAAGAAAGAAAGAAAGAAAGAAAGAAAGAAAGAAAGAAAGAAAGACTACAATAAAACATTGAACTTTCAGAAAGAGAGAACAGACTTATAGTTACTACAGGTAGAAAATGGGGAAAGGGAGGGAGGGGTTAAGGAGTAACTGAGTAAGGGACACAAAGAATAATTATGATTTGTAATGATTAACATGCTAATAATATTGATTTGATCATCACATACTGTACACAAATATTGATAGTCAACTCTGTACCCCATTAATATGTATAATAAATTATGTTTCAATTTAAAAAATTGAAAAGTTGTTGAATGATGAAAAAAATTGCTGCATAAAAACTATCCTTTCAACAATCCTGTGGCATAGCTACTATTTTTTATAAAAACCTAGACTCAGAGAGTCTAAGTGACTTATCCAAACTCACAGAGCAGCAATTGCACACACAGGGATTGAACCATAGTTATGCCTCCAGGTTAAGGGATTTCTTCTATAGGCTGCCAATGCTAAAAATATGCTTCCCTCTGAGGGCTGGCTTTATTTATAGTTTCTAATTGATTTCAGATTTTGAAATTAATAAAAATATTATTTATATTTTTCTTATTTGAGGTAAATTATTAAAGTGTAAGCATAATCCAAATATTTGTGCTCTGTAAGTTTAATGTCTCTTTAGCAATCGTTTAAGTGTTGTTAATAGATTAATTATTTCTATTTGAGGAATATTTAAAAGTAACTTTGTAATTAAGTAATTTGTGTGATGAAACTCTAAGATTGCGAGTAGCTGAAGGTTGTAAATGTGTGTGTAGTGGTTACAATATTTTCATGCCACTTCCTCAGGTATGAAAAAGGTAACAATTTTTACTTTATAAATAATTCAGGTGAATTTCTACTTCAATCCCCCTGTGGCAGAACACATAGTACTGGTGCATTCTGGGTGAACATCGATTTTGCATTTAAACCCAGGAACCTTAGATTTAACTCTACGCGATGGCATTGGGGAACATGAAAACTTGTTGGTATCTGTCCAGTCTGCAATTAGTTGATGTGTAGCTTGCTCCATCTGCCACCTGAACATGCTCACCCTCCACGCTCCCATTTCCTTAATGGTGAGCATTCTGATTAGCCTCTGGGTCACACACTGTGTTGTTCTTGACTAAGCAGAAAACCCTGAGGCCTCTAATCTGCAGTTCTAGGGGGATAAGAAAATTAGGCTGCTATCCTGCATCACTCCAGAGCTGCAGCAAACCTGGTGGGGTCGCAGCAGACACATTGTCTTTATCCCATAAGCCTCCTGCCAGCTGCTCTTCTGCTCTAGGGGAAACTTTTGGATCTGGCTTGCTTCTCCAGGCCTCTGCCTCTGCCTCTGCCAAGAAGAGTGCACAGGCCCTTTCTACGATCATAGCCCCCAATTTCTCTGGAGCTTCTAATTTACTCTCTTCCTTTTGAAGCTAACCCTAGTTTTGGAGGGGGATGGCAGGAAGTGCAGAGCATTCAGATTATTCTCACAGACGTCTACTTGTTTTGCTTTTCCTTCAACTCTTTTTGAAAACATGAACAGCAAGATTATATGATATCCAGGAATATGTATGTTAACAGTCATATTATAAAACTATGTCTGGAAAAGAAAAATTCAAATGAAAGCTGCTTTTGGGGAGTGAGAGAGAATGGGATTGCAAGGGGTTGTAACTCTATTGCCAATATTTAATTACTTAAAAATAGGAATTAAATATGGCAAAAATATGAAGACTTCATGGAGTTTGGTGGCATGTACACAGGTCATTATATAAGTCTTGTAAATATCTACATATTTGTAACATTTAATAATAAAATTATTTTTTAATACAATAAGAAAGAAATCCCAATTTATTTGGGGGAGGTAAGTTACTAACATATAAAGATTTAAACCATAAAGAAGCCAAGTAACAGTAAGAGGCAGTGCTCACAAGGAGAGCAAGTTAAAAGAAAGGAAATATTACTGTGGACTTACTCATTTATTAACTAAACTTTAATAGATAAGGCACTGAGCTTTCCAGTTAATTGAATATTCATTGTACTTACCAAAAGAATTTTAACTTTTGCTGGTAATGTAGCCAATATATTGCATAACTTTTGAGTTTTAACAGAAAACAAACTTACCTTTATAATTTGCAAAAGTATAGATTTTGTACAGTGACAATCATGTATTCATTCACTCCTTCATAAAATGTTTACTGCACATGAAGTGTGTGTACAAGACACAATAAAGTTGGAGCAGATCAACATTTTTTTCAGCAGTCAGGTAGTATTTCCATCATTCAGTACCCATGATCTTGATTGAGCATGTAAATTGATAATGCAAAGATATACTTGCATTCAATTTGAATCTTCAACTATTAAATATTTGATACTGTTGAAAAAGGTATAATTTGTCTTACTATGTTGGATAAGTTACCTCCTGCGAGGGTTAAGGAAGAAAGGCTTATGAGATCTTTGAATTTATTAAGATTTTAGTTCATATCATTCTCACCTCTTTATTAGGTTAGGAATAATAAATCATTTCTAAATTTCTGGACTCC
Organism: Galeopterus variegatus; assembly: GCF_000696425.1. Lineage (NCBI taxonomy): Eukaryota > Metazoa > Chordata > Mammalia > Dermoptera > Cynocephalidae > Galeopterus > Galeopterus variegatus. Next base: position 20,094 of record NW_007729625.1, on the reverse strand, counting down.
CTGTGTGCTTAATCAGAGCTAATTAGAAAAGTATCAGGATGTGGAACTTCAGCAAGACCCAAGTCAAAAAGAGTCAAAACTTTTTGATTAGCATTAGAAATTCTGATGACTATGAAGATGTGGCATAAAGTGACAAGTCCAAGGATGTTTTCAGATAATAAGGATAAACAGTGCCCTAAATTTACCTTCAGAAATAGAGTAATTATAATCATGTCATACATTCCAAGCCTGAATATACATGAAATTGCTGTCAGAATCTGCCTTAGGGTATTTCAACTCTGAGTAATTAAAATTTCCATTTCTTGTGAAGAGTACATGTATTCAGTTAGAAATAATTTTGCCTCCCATAAATAGACCAAATTAAACCAAATCAGTACATTCCCAGAGAAACTAAACTCACTAATATGAATTTTTTTTCCACCAAATTCTTCTGAAATATGATATGGTGTTTTACGTTTCTTTGGTATTCAGACCTGTCAGATAAGGTTTAACTTTTGTGGTACTACTGCCTGTGGAGCTGTGAGAATGAATTCCGGGGTGAGTCCTGGCTTCTAGGAAAAAGTATAGAGATCAAGTGATTAGTGCCCATTTTGTGTCAGGGGATCGAGAGGCAGCCTGACTTGTCTGGACTCTCAGTCCCAGCAGTGGTGGCACATAGATGTTGTTATTCACACTAGAGTGGATAATGTATTTTAATTTTGATATGATTTTGTAGATCAACTGCAACCAAACTAGAATGATTTTGGATAATAAATAAATTCAATATTTTGCTAAATAAAATCAAAGAAAATATTGATCATTAAAACATCTCTTCATTGAGGTCTTGCCAACAGTTTGGGCAGAGTGCAGGTGTTGTCCTCTTCATGAAGTCTTTCCTGATGCCCTCACTGAACTGTGACTTTTCTGCAATGGACCGTTGTAGCAATTTCTATGTATCTTTGATGACACTTTTCATATTCTGCCTTGTATTAGTTGTTTAATAAGTCCTGTTCCCCATTATTCTGTTTTTTAAAGTAAATTATTTTAAAAAATTGACAAATAGAATTGTGTATATTTATGTATGCAACATGATATTTTGAAATATGCATACATTATGCGATGGCTACATTGAGCTAATTAATTTATGCATTGCTTCACATAATTATCGTTTCTTGTGGGGAGAACACTTAAAATCTACTCTTTTAGTGATTTTCAAGTATATAATACATTGTTATTAACTATAGTCACCATGTTCTACAGTAGGTCTCTTGAACTTATTTCTCCTGTCTTTCCCATTACTTTGTAATAGAACACTTTCTGGCATGTGCATAGTTTTTTGTTGTTGTAAAATTTTAACATCTTTCTTTTAAAAATTTATTTTTGATTGTACATATATGTGGGTACAGGGTATTTTCTCAACATATGCATATATTGTATAATGATTCATTTAGTGGAGATAGCATATCTATCACCTAATCATTTATCTTTTCTTTGTGGTGATTGCATTGAAGATTCTCTTTTCTAGCTACTTAGAAATGTAAAATATGGCATTATTAGCTATAGTCAACCGAGAACAACAGAACTTATCCTTTCTACCTACCTCTAACTTTGTAGCCATTAATATCCCTCTTCCCCTCTTCCACCCTCCCTTTCCTGCTTAGCCTCCAGTAACCATTATTCTATTCTCTCCTTATTTGCATAGTTTTGATAGCTTTAAAGCTTACTTATTTAAAAATGTATTTAAATAATCTTTTTTATTTCTTACATAGACGCCATGAGTCAGTTTAATTATCCTCATTTCATTGAAATGAGGGATATGAGATGGTGCAATGGACCATCAAAAGACCTGTGTTCTTCCTTCCACTTTACTATATATGAAACTTGCAATCCTGACTAGGCCACTTATGCACTTGAAATTTCAGTTTTCTCCTCTAGAAAATATGTAAGGGAGACACAGTGCTATGTGGGTCCATTGCCATGAGGCATTAGTCAGAGATTTGATAACTTTCAAACACCATTAAAGATGGCCTTATCACCATTAAAAGAATGTAGTTTCCTGGAGGGTAGGAATTGGGTCTTTTTTTCACCTTCTTATTTTCCAGACACTTAGAATGGCACCTACTGCACAGTAGGTGCTCAATTAATATGGTTGAATGGATGAATGGGACAGGGGTTGACTAACGTTTTCTGTAAAGGGCCATACAGTAAATATTTTAGGCTTTGTGGACCATGCAATCTCTATTGCAACTACTCAATGCTGCCTTTGTAGTGAAAAGCAGTGTATTAGTTCACTTCTGTTGCTTATAACAGAATACCTGAAACTGGACAATTTATGAGGAAATGAAATTTATTTCTTACATTTCTGGAGACTGGGAAGCCCAAGGTCCAGGAATATATCTGGTGAGGGCCTTCTTTGCAGGGTGTCACATGGTGAGAATGGGCTGAGCAAGAGAGCTAACCCGCTCACTAGATGTCCGTATAAAGCCATCAGAAACATGCCCATAATTCCATGAATGGATCGATCCATTCACAGGGGCATAACTCTCACAATCCAATCACCTCGTAAAGGCCCCACCTTTCAAATACCATAATTGGATTTCCCATCCTCTTAACACTGTTACAATGGAGATCAAGCTTCAATGAGTTTTGGGGAAACATTCAATCTACAGCAAGCAGCAAAGACATTATGCAAATATGAGCATGAATATGTTTGAATAAAATTATTTATGAACACCAAAATTTGAGTTTCATATAACTTTCACATACTGTGAAACACTCTTCTTTTGATTTTATTTCAAACATTTAAAAATGTAAAAACTGTTCTTAAGTCATAGGTGTACAAAACCAGGTAGTGGGTCAGATTTAGCTTGACAACCCTGGAATAAATATGAATATGAGTTAAATTAATCAATTGGATTGGATTTTGAAATTTATTATTATGGTAATTATATGATCTTTTTTTTTTTTTTTTTTGTCTTTTTTTTTGTCTTTTTCCGTGTCCGGCAATTTTTTTTTGTCTTTTTCCGTGTCCGGCAACGGATCGCAACCCTCAGTGTTGCCCCCGCACCGGACCGGAGACCGGCAACGGGATTGCAACCCTCGGTGTTGCTCCCATGCCTCGCTCAGCCAGTGAGTGGGAACCGGTCTGTACGTGGGATCCGAACCCTCGGGCGGGAGCGCCGCCGCGCTTCCCAAGCGGGGCACTATCCAGTGCGCCACCGGGCCGGCCCTATATGATCTTATTTTTAATAATAGTATTTAAATAGACAAGTATTCATTTGATGATTCACTAATATAATATTGTGGCATAAGAATCAAAGAGGGAAAATTGAATATATTATATTGAGTTAAAGATAATTTTATCTTTCTTGTATTATGCTTTGTAAGTATTAATCAAATATCGTGAATTGTTAAATCATTTTTGGATTCATTTAGAAGTAGATTGGAACAAATTAAAAAGGAAAGTACACATTGAGGAACAATTGATTAGGCAATATGATGATGTAACCTGCTTTATGTTACAGAAAGTCATGAAACTATGCAGACTTGTTCCACTGCAAATTCATGATATCTAACCTCAATTGGGTTCTTAATGCTACTTGTCAATCCTTTTCTTTATTCATTGCTTGTTAAATTCTTATTGCATTTCCTCATGGCAGCTGTTTTAGATTTTCTACGAGTTTAACCTCCAATCTCATCACATCTCCCTCTCTCTCAGCATATAAGCCTCGCTTCTCCTGGACATGTCATTCCACGTGAGCTCTTGCATGTTTTTTCCTCTCGTCCTTAGATATCTTGCCACCATTCCATCCCCATAACCTCATATTCCTCTTTATCTTCAATCCTTCTTCTTTTTTTTTTTTTTTTTTTTTTTTTACTGTTGCAGGGGGAAAGTGCTTCTCTCTTCTCTTTCCCTGACTAAATTGTCACTTGTGCTCCTTCTACCATTCATTTTTTATCTTTTCCATAAAATTGTTCAATCAATCATCTCCTTTATTTCATACATTAGTGCATCTCTCTACCTCTTTACTGGCTCTTTCTCTTCTTATAGACATGCTCCGGTCTCCCAGTCTTTAAAAACAGATTCAGCATTTCTGCACTGCTATCTCATGCCAGTCAGTGTCTGTTCTGATTGGCAGAGCTTCTGTTCTCCCTGGTGAGTGCCCATGCATATCACCCCCTCACCCATGCCTTAAAACAATCAACAAAACCCACACCAAAAGTTAATCAAATTAATTTAATGAAACCAATCAAAAATAATCAAAATTAGGCTCTCTGCTTATTTAAGACCACTGTTCAATCTCCCGTAGGTTAACCATTTTGTGTTTCATAAGTGTGGTCTGTACTAGATGCCTTTACCCATTAGGACTTATCCCTCTAGTCCTGCAATCTGCTTTCTCTCTTCACTGTTCTTTTGAATCTGTTCTCAAGAATCACCAATGACCTTCCAGGGGATAAACACAATGAACTTTTTATTAATAATGATCTTCTTTTACTTCCCTAGCATTTACCCTTTGATAACAAACGTTATCTTCTTGGAAACCTTTATTCTTTGGCTTCTGGAAGAGTACTCCCTTTTTACCCTAGATTGCTCCTTCTCTGATAATGTTGATTATCCCTTTTCCTCTCTGCTCCAAAGATTGATCTTCTCTAAAGTCATATCCAAGTTGCTCTCTTTTCTTTCTCTCTCCAGCTAGCACCCTTCCCATCCATATCCCATCGTATCACTTTAAGCTGATGGTTCACACATCTCTCTAACCCTCTTTCGTAAGCTCCAACTCAGCACTGTCAGGCATCTGGTGGACATTTCCCCTGAATGCCTGATAAGCACCTCACACTCATTACACTTAAAACTGAACTAATAATCATTTTATTCAAACTCTTTCTCATTCTTCTAATTTAATTACTGATTTTTATAAAAGAAGCTCTATTTGCTTAGTAATAAAATCTTGGAGCCATCCTCGGCTGATTTTTTTTTATTGCCTCCCATAGATAATCCTCAAACCCTGACAAATTTACCTTTGAAATCTTTCTGGCATCTTCTGTGTTTTGCCACTGCTACTACCTCAGTTCAGCCTTTAATTACCACATACTTAAGAAATTGGTGCCATTCTCTTTTTTGGTCTCATTTCTTACACAGTCACCTTTCTCCAATACATTTTGTCACCTTCCTAAATCTTTGGTTTATATTATTTCACTTTGGTTATATTACCTCATTGCTCAATAATAATAGATAGCTACTATGGAGGGCTTACTCTGTATTAGGCACTCTTCTAAGTTCTAAAAGGATAGATTTAATCAATTTTCACAAGAATCGTATGAGGAAGCTCATATTATCATTTAACTTTAGAGAACACTGAGCCTCCTAGAATTCAGCATCTCAGCCTAGATCACATGGCCTATGAAACATAAGATCAGGAATCCAAGGTTACACCCACCCCCACCCCAAAGCAGGATGTTGGGGGGACAGGGGGCAGCACCTAAATTCTAAACCACTATACCGTAGTGCCTTTTGTGAATGATCAAGTGACGTTCAGACACACTAGCTTGGTTTTTGAGTTTCTGATTTCCAACTTCTTTTAATTTTCAGAAATATCAAATGCAAAACCAGTGTAATAGCTTGTCTATCCTATTCACAATTCTCAGACATATGCACTGGGCCTTTGGTCTACATAGTTTTACTTGTGTTGTTTTCTAAACTTTCCATCCTCAAGCTTCTTTTCCCCCACCAAACTGAAAGTCTTCAGTATAATATCTCTTTATCAACTTTCAACACTTACTTAAGTGCTACAGACTCTACTTCACCCATGGGTGACCCTTGTCCCTTGCCTACCAATTGCACTTATTTTTTTTCACTTATATTCCACTTATCATATGTTGGGTGGTGTAGTGGATTGAATTATGCTCTCCCAAACTTCACTGGAATTTGAATTGCGTCCCCCAAGTTTTATGTATTAGAAACTTAGCCCCCACTGTGACTGTTAAGAGGGTGGAAAATCCTATTATAGTAATTGAAAGGTGGAGCCTTGAAGAGGTGATTGGATTGTAGGACCATGCAGTAGTGAATGGATTAAAAATGGTGGTCAGGGGTGTGGTTCTGAGGGCTTTAGGAGAGTCTGTCTCTCTCTCTCTCTGCTTCCACCATCTTGCAATGTGAGAACCCTGGGTCACTGTCACCACCACCAGATGGACTTTGGACTTCCCAGCCTCAGAAACTGTAAGCAATACATGTTGTTTTTCTTTACAAATCACCCAGTCTCAGGTATTCTGTTATAGCAACACAAAATGGACTAATACAGGTGGTATTCTGAACATTGATGCTTGTGTGTTATCTCTCCTCTGCTAGGTTGTAGTTTTCTGCATTCATTAGAACCATTTTAAATAGCAGTAAAATGATTGAAATAGGTCTGATATATTTTCTGATTATCATTTTTAAAAAATGCAAAAATTCAATTGAAGAAAGAGAAAGAAACAGTAGCTTTCCTTCCAAACACCAGATGATCTCAGATTATGTCATAATTTTTGTTTTATAGTTACCATTGAAAGTGCAAGAATTATTACCACAAGAATGGAGATTTTACCAGTTGTTCTGACTCTGAATGAACAGAAAGTACAGTACCAGAAGTCTGGTATGAATGCCTGGTCTCATGAAACTTCTGGTCCCAGTGCCACTTTTTCATACCCCTTGCTAAATCTTTGCAAGTGTCCCCATGATTGTCTATTACCTAATTAGTTAGGACTTTAGAATATTAGTTACAAAATCACATACACGATAGATGAAAATTAAATGTTGTTAGACTAAAGGCTGCTGCAACAAAATCTTCCTGACAGATAGAGCCATCAGTTTTGTGGGATGATGTGTTTGCAGGGATACGCACAATGGAATGACAAAGAAGCACCAAGCTGAAATGTTGTAGGGCTGTATTTTCCTCTTTTAGCTACTCCAAATGCAAATTGGTCTTGCCCACGGAAAAGCGATGTAGTTGGAAGATAAAATTATAGCAAAATAAATTTGGACCCAGTCCAACCAAACTAAACCCCCTTTATCAGAGGCTCCCAGAAAGTTCATATTGTTTCTGATTTTATGATGGTCATGGAGCTCCTAGAGTGATAGCAAGAGTTACCTAGCTTGTGGAAGCCTAAATATGCTGGTACTTCTTTTTGCCTTAGATATCTAGACATTCGTCTTGCATCCTATTAATGCATCCTTGCATTGAAGCTTCTTATTCCTTCCTTTACTTCTGACTTTGAATCAACAAAATGGGCAACTTTTACATTTTACAGTTTGTATGGTAACCCAGGCACCTTGCAAAGTTCAGTATATGCTTGTTGGCTATGCCATTTTAAGACATATACTGTCTCTAAAACTATCAGTAGAAGAACACGTTGTCAGAGGTGAATGGGTGCAATCTCTTTTCTATACATGGGATTCAGGTGCTTCTATTCTGGGGTTTGGTGATTCAGGTGTTGTGGCTCACTTTACTTGCTTTTACCTGGGATCTGAATTTTTCTGCATGCTTGTGTCCTGTTTTGATGTTCTTCTAATCTAGAATTCTAGGTTAGAAGTCATAAACATGAAAAGAAAGAAAAGGCACAAGTAAAGGGTTTGGAGAGTTTCAGAAGAGGGAAAGATAAACTTCGGGTGGATGAAGATAAACTATAAAGTTAGAGAAGACTTTATAAAAGAGTCAAGATAGGAGCAAGAAAAGTATGATCTGATAGCACATTCTAGTTATAAGTCAGTTTTTCATATAACCTTAGGTATTTAGTAAACTAAAGGGATAATCAGCATAATATCTTCCAGGAAGATATTTTGGGCCAAGTTTAAGCACATATAAATCCACACACCTCATAAAGCTGCTTTAGGCATTAGCCATTAGTCAACAGAACATGTTTTCTGACATCTACCATCATAAAAATAGCACTTGTCTTTGGCATACACTCTGAAAAGGATTGAAATCTTTTAAAGCAAAAAACTCACCCAAAACCAAACCAAAAAACCCTCCACAAATCCCCCAATCTCTGTAAGTCAACATTATACTGCCTAAAAAAAGGAGCACTCATCCTGTCTGTATATTTTGCTACATCTTTCATTAAGATTGATTTTTTTTCCTAGACAGTTCAAAGGATGATAAAATTCAGTCTGCGTTTTAAATTAATTATGATTAACCTCAGCCAAAATAAATGCCTTCCAAGTGAGGTATGTGTAGAACTTCCTTTTAATACTCATACTTAAAGACTCAATAGCTTACTAGAGAGAATACAGTGATCAGTGAAAAGAAAGGCTTTGTGTGTTATCAAAGATTTAGATCCTTGGATTTAAAAGGCTTGCTAACTATAGTCACCTAGACGTCCAGACCTCCCTCAAGGGCAGGGGATGCAGGTCTGTTTGGGAAAGCGACCATCAGAGTGTGTCAGAGTGACCCTGAGCTGTCAGGAGTAAGAGAGGACAAAGGCTGAGGACAAACCTTGTTCAGGAGAGATGACTAACCACCTATAGTCATGATTAAAATAGAAGAACAAAGCAGAAGATTCAGTAAAAGATCGAGTAAAAAGACTGAGTAAAAGATTGATTCCTAGGAGAAATGGTACAGAAGGGAGGATCAAGTTGAGTAGTCCAATATGTTTGTGAACTGAGCCTGTAAGTCTGAGGATATTTCTATTAGGTGCCTACCATGTGGTTTTTTCCTAAGGGTTGGAGAAACGGGGTAAGAAACCAGAAAAATTACTAATGATAAAAGCTGAGGGGATCCAGTCAAGATGGCGGAATAGACAGACCACAGCGTCACTCTCTCTCACAAATCAACCAAATTTACAACTATAAAAATGTAACGTCAGCCAAGCCAGGGCTGCTGGAGCTCAGGGGAAGAGGAGGAGAGATCTATGGAGTTCATGAAGGTGGGAGAAGCCATGATGAGAGAAAAAAAGCTGCTCTGAGCATTTTAGCCTGAAGCTGCTTTAAGGCTGGAGCTGATGAGCGCATGGAGCAGAAGCCGGCAGAAGCGCAGCTGTGCCCTTCAGATGGAGTTACTTGGAGGCAGCAGGAGAAGAGGACTGGACCTCTCTCCCACAACTAGGGACACCATGCCAGCACCTTGGGGCTTGCCCAGCCCAGAGGCATGCAGAAGGGGACTGGATCTCTTTTCCACAACCAAGCACACTGCACTAGCAACTTGGGGCCCACCCAGGGACCCAGGGCATGAAGTTGGGGACCGGACCTCTCTCCCACACCAGGCACAACATGCTAGCAACTTGGAGCCCACCAAGGGACCCAGGGCGTGGAGAAGGGGACCAGACCAACCTCCCACAACCAGGCACACTGAGCCAGCACCTTGGGGCCCACCCAGGGACCCAGGGCATGAAGTTGGGGACCGGACCTCTCTCCCAGACCAGGCACAACATGAGAGCAACTTGGAGCCCACCAAGGGACCCAGGGCGTGGAGAAGGGGACCAGACCAACCTCCCACAACCAGGCACACTGAGCCAGCACCTTGGGGCCCACCCAGGGACCTGGGGTATGGAGAAGGGGACCGGACCACCCTCCCACAAGCAGGCACAACATGCCTGCACCTCAGAGCCCACCCAAGGACCCAGGGCATGGAGAAGGGGACTGGACCTCTCTCCCACAACCAGGCACACCAAGCCAGAGCCTCAGGGCCTGCCCACAGTCCTGGGGCATGGAGAAGGGGACCAGACCACCCTCCCACAACCAGGAACACCATGTGAGCACCTCCAACCCTGCCCAGGTCCCTAAGGCATGGAGAAGGGGTCTGGACCTTTCTCCCACAACCAGGCACACTAAGCCAGCACCCTGGGTCCCACCCAGTGACCTGAGGCATGTAGACAGGAATCGGACCCTCCTCCCACAACAAGGCGCACCACACCAGTACCTTGGGGCCCACCCAGGGACCCGAGGCAAGGAGAAGGAGACTGGACTTCTCTCCCACAACCAGGGACACCATGCCAGCACCTTGGGGCCCGCCCAGCCCAGAGGCATGCATAAGGGGACTGGCCCTCTCTCCCACAACCAGGTACAACAAGCCAGTGCCTCAGGTCCCACCCAGAGACCTGAGGTATGGAGCAAGGGACTGGATACTCCTCCCACACCAGGCACAAAACACCAGCACCTTGGGGCCCACCTGAGTACCCAAGGCTTGGAGAAGGGGACCGGACCACCCTCCCTCAACCAGGCACACTGTGCCAGCACCTTGGGGCCTGCCCAGGGACCTGGGACATGGAGAAGGGGACTGGCTCCCTCTCCCACAACTAGGCACATGATGCCGGTGCCTTGGGGCCTGCCCATGGACCAGAGGCATGGAGAAGGGGATCAAACACACCCCACAACCAGGCGTACCGCCAGTGCCAAGGAGAATACCAAAAACAGCACCTCCACGTGGGTGGCCCACCACAGCCACCACAATAACCATGGCTGCTGCAAAAGTGGCTGGATGCCACAGACATGAAGCAGATGGTCCACCAGACACTAGAGTGCATTCACACAAGGAGAGTCACCAGCAGAGACAAAGAAGAGGATGTCTCTTTCCACAAAGCCCATTTCAGAGTGACAGAAAAAGCATCTGCTCTATGATAATACTGGGGGACCCGATCACATCTCTCAGCATTGGACAGATTATCTAGGCAACAAATTAACAGAGTAACCATTATTCTTTCGAAGGAGAGAAGAAATCTAGGGCAATTAGAGGGGGGAGGGGGAGGGAGAGGGTCATGGGGAGAGATTGGACAAGGGGCATAAAGAATAATTACGATTTGTAACAATATATATGCTAGTAATATTGATTTAATCAACATATCTCAATGTTGGACCCCCAAAATATGTATAATCGATTTTGATTCAATAAATAAAATAAATTAAGAAAAAGAAAGAAAAGCTGAGCAACTGGCCCTGTCTTCTCCAGTCCATCTCTGTTCCAACTAGCTCCAGTCATAATATCACCTTAATTAACTAGTTTAAAACTCTTCCTTATCTGAGTCTGACAGTCCTCACTGATGCCACTTCCTGTCTTTTAATTTACATTCACTTAACTATTTATACAGTTATTACCTTTTTGAAAGTCTCACCCTCTATCTGGCCTCTGTCTGGTAACTCCTATTTATTCTTTAACCAGCTCAAGCAGCACTTCCTTCAAACTGTCTGTCCTAGGCTGGCTTTGGTAATCCTGGGTGCTCCCATAAAACCTTACATCAGTGGGTCTCAAGGTTTAACGTCCACCAGAATCGCCTGGAAAACATTAAATATAGAATCTTTGGTCTCCATCCAAGCTGCGCAAATCAGAATCTCTGGATGCAGGACAAAGAATTGTATTTGTAGCAAATGCCCCAGTGATTCTGATGTACATAAATGATTGAGGACATATCTCTGCAGCCATACTTGCTGTAATTATTTCTGTGTATATCTTCCTCTGCCCCAACTGAACATTCTTTTAGGGAAGAATCATTCTTTCGGTTATCTTTTTGGTTGTCCTTGGTATCTAGACCAAAGTCTGGAACATATCACACACCAGTGTATATTTATTAGTTAAAGAATTCTTGACATAAGAATAGTCAATCAGAGTGAAGAAAAAAGACTCCCCAACTGGTTCAGGATTTGAGTTGCTAGTCTACCGGAGTAAGCGCCATTTTATTTTTGTCTTTTAGTGATAAGATATTTTAAAAGTGTAGTTATTCCTGGTTATATTTCATTAATAACTAGCAGGTAAATAGTTAAAACATAGTACTTATTAGCATTAGGCTACTTCCTTAGAGAAAATTGTTCAAAATTTATTAATTTAGGCCAAAAGGCAGAGCGTTAAAGGGTAGAAGAGAGCTAGTAGCTCATTCTACCACATTACTTTTGCATTTATTTCTGCAGTTCAGAGCCCCTGAGAATTATAAAGACTGTGTAAAGCACCCTACCTCAGCCTCATCTTTGATCTTTATCTACATTCTTTCTTTTTTTCTTGTATATTTATTTTTATTTATTTATTTTTTATTGAATCATAATTGATTATACATATTTTGGGGATTCAATGTTGACATATGTTGATCAAATCAATATTACTAGTACATATATTTTTACAAATTGTACTTATTCTTTGCCCTTGTCCAATCTCTCCCTAGCCCCCTCTCCTTTCCCCCTCCCACCACTGATAACCCTAGATTTCTTCTCTCCCTCTGAAAGACTAATGGTTATTCTGTTGATTTGTTGCCTAGATGATCTGTCCAATGCTGAAAGGTGTGTTCAGGTCCCTCAATATTATTATAGAGCAGATGCTTTCTCTGTCACTCTGGAATGGGCTTTGAGGAGAGAGACATCCTCTTCTTTTCTCTGGTCTCTGCTGATGACTCTCCTTGTGTCAATGCACTCCAGTGGCTGGTGGACCATCTGTGTGGTGGTTGTGATGTCTAGCCACTTTTGTGGCAGCCATGGCTACTGTGGTGTCTGTGGTGGGCCACCCACGTGGAGGTGATGTTTTTGGCGTGCTTCTTGGTGCTGGTGGTGTACATGGTTGTGGGTGGAAGTGTCCGGTCACTGGCTCCATACCCCAGGTCCCCTGGTAGGCCCCGAGGTGCTGGCAGTGTGCCTGGGCTGCAACTAATTTTTTGTCCTTTGCTTACTTCTAAAACGGGGGAACTTCCTGTGGGAACCAGTACTTGAGCTCTGTGGTTGAACTAAAATGCTGCTTTGCTGCTGACTTTTAGTGCAGCTCAGGTTTTAATGGTTGATCTTATAGGTACTTCCAATCTCTCCAGAGATTGAGATTCTATACACTTGGGTTGTATAGAAACTCTGATCTGGGCCTGAGCCTTTTCATCAAACTGCACCCCATGCAATTCTGCATTCCCGGCCAGTATCCTCTGAGTGGTCCTGCACTGATTGGGGGGGGGGGGGAGATCGGCTATCCTTGCTGTGTCCCCATGTTCTCCTGGTGGGCCTGTCTCTCCCACTGCCTATGCTCCAAACACTTCCCATGGGATGAGCCCTGCACTAGTCCCTTGTGATGACTCGCCAGCCTCTGAATGGCTCCCCTTTTTCAGCTGTTCTGGCTCCTCATTCCTGCATGGGTCTACGGGTACCCTAATAGTGGTCTTGCTGTCCTGGGGGCCATGAAGGACCTCTTCTCCTCTAACAGCTCCAAGCAACTCCATTGGAAGGGTACAGCTGTGGCTTCAGCCAGCTCCTGCTCCATGCGGCCTTAAAGCAGCCGCAGCACAAAACACTCTGAGCAGTTTTTTCTTTCTCTCATCGTGGCTTCTCCCCCTCCATGAATTCCATAGGTCTCTCTTCCTCTTCCCCTGAGCTCCTGTGGCCCCAGCTTGGCTGTTGTTACATTTTTATAGCTTTAAATTGGTTGATTTGTATGAGAGAGCGACACTGGGGACCATATGTTCTGCCATCTTGACCGGAACTTCTCAGGGGTTATTATGTTTAAATTGAGATGTAATTGTGAAGAAAAGTCCCATATAGGCCATCTATAAACAGGATGCTGGTAGTGTGGCTCAGGCCAAGTCTGAACGCCTCACTATCTACGTTCTTTCTATCTCTCCTTCACAGATTATTTCATTTTCTCTTCTCTGCTATTCTTTAGCTCTTTCTTTTTTCTAATTCTCTCTTATTAAGTAACTATTCAAAGCCCTATATAATTTTTAATCGACTTTATTGAGGTATAATTTGCATTAAGTAAAATGCATGCATTTTAATTGAACTCATCAATGAGTTTTGACAATTATCTATGCCCATGTAACCACTGTCATAATCAAGGTAGAGGGCATTTCCATAATCCCCATCATTCCCTCATGATTCTTTTTTTTTATTTTTTATTTTTTATTTTTATTTTTTAATTTTTTTCCTTTTTGTCTTTTTTCGTGACCGGCAACGGATCGCAACCCTCAGTGTCATGCCCGTACTGGACCGGGACCGGCAATGGGATCGCAACCCTCTGCATTGCTCCCGCACCTCGCTCAGCCAGTGAGCGGCCGGTCTGTATGTGGGATCCGAACACTCGGTGGGAGCGCCAGCGCACGCTTCCCAAGCGGCGCACTGTAGCAGTGCGTCACCGGGCCGGCCCTCCCTCATGGTTCTTTTTAACGTTCCCTTTCTGCCCTCCCTTGCCCCCTGCCAAGCACTGATCTGCTTCCTGCTGTCGTAGATTACTTTTGTCTTTTGTAGAATCTTACATAAATGGAATCATACAGTTTGTATTCTTTTGTGTTTGCTTCTATCACTCAGCATCATGGTTATAAAATTCATTCATGTTGTTGTGTGTATCAGTAGTCCATTCTTTTTATTATTGATTAGAATTCCATTATATGAATATAGCACATTTATTTATTCATTCACCTGTTGTTCACATTTGGGTTATTTTGTTTTGGGCTATTATAATTAAAACTGCTGTGAACATTTGTGTCTGAGTCTTTGTGTGTGTTTTGAATAAAATTCTGTAGAGTTTCTCCATGGACTTAGCTAGTACCTACTGTCCCCACCAGCTACCAGAGGCCAGGGCAAAAGGGCATCAGCAGGGGTTCTACCTGCATGGGTCCCTTCTGGGTGACTCTCCATCAGGGGTTGGATTGTTGCAGGGCTTCAATGACACAGCCACAATGTGAAAGTTTAAGAGTTTTTAGTACTTACAGACCCTGGGTGGTACATGGCATGTCTAGTGGCCACACACTCAAAGGTCAGGGAGGGCAGGCAGGAAGAGAGAGAAAGGACTCATGAGCCAATGCCATTATTGGGTCTAGGGCATTATCCAAACAGGTTTTCTGTGGATAGCTTAGATTGGTGGGTTCAAAGCAAACAGGCACTAATTCCAGGAGGTCAAACTGTGACTGAGAGGTGGTCTCTTTAAGTTCACTGGAAAATGTCTGAGTAGTTCATTTAAAGAACGTGGTGGGAAACTGGGGAGCCAAGCCTGCTAGAGAGATGACTCTAAGTTTTTATCTCTGGTCACTGGCTGGAGCCATTCAGGTGGAGTATAGCTTTGGAAACTGTATAAACCTTGCACTGTAGTACTCACATATGTGTAGTATTATGCTTTCGTTTTTCTTAGGTAGTTACCTGGGAATTGATTTGCTGGGTAGATGATAAGTGTGTATTTAACTTTACAGGAAACTGCCAAACTATTTTCCAAATTAGTTATGCAATTTTACATTCCCATTAGCAATCTATGAGAGTTCTAGTTTATTCACATTCCTGTCAATACTTGGTATTATCAACCTTTACATTTTAGTCATTCTAGTGGGTATGTAGTCATAGTTCATGGAGAATTTGTTCTGTTTTTCTCTGACATCTAACAATGTTGAGCATCTTTTTATGTGCTTGTTGGCTATTTGTACACATTTTTAAGTGGTCTATTCCAATCTTTTGTCCATTTACAATATGTTATTAATAATTTTAATATGAGCTATGAGTTTTTATATATCAGCAATATATAATTTGTTTCTAATTTAAAAGTGCTATTTTTCAGTTCAGTTGAGGTAGACAAGTCCTTGATTTCATTCAACGGTTCCTGTACTTTTTGCTTATATCTAACTCAAGCACAGCAGTTAGCCAGCTGAAAAATCTGTTATGAGGCCAAAAATTGCTATTAACTCCTTCTTGAAGTAATAGTCTCTTACTTTTGCAAAAGACTTGAACCCATGATAAATGTTGGGTAGTAATGTTATCAAGAGAAATACAGCAGTCAATGAGTGGCTTACACAAGCCAACTGTCCAGCACGGCTTGAATGATTTCATTAACAATCTCGTATAGCAAATGTAAATGAAATTTGACTGATTATAAAAGTGAAATAGCACATGCATTTCTGCAGTTAAATTGGCAAACAATGTGACAATGTTGAAGTATATGTCAAAATAAGTGCACATGAACGTGAGGTAAGAATGATCTTGGTCTTCTCACAGTGCAAACAAACAACTGTGATGTTTCAGATTCTCATTATCAACATCTAGCTACAGTAGACTCTCAGTGTTTCTGGTAGTTATGTTCTGTATAGTCGCTGCAAACACTGAGTTAGTGCAAATACTGACTTACCTCCTAGGTGAAGTACATATAAGTCAAATATATTATAATCTTTAATCATAAACACAACTCGTTCTAGTAGATTCTATTCTCTCTATTTTATGAAAGAGAAAACAAGATTGAGAAGTGTTAAGTTACTTGACTGAGCCTGCCACACTAACGGGTACCAGAGCCGGGATTCAAATCCCATCCAGCTGGCCCCAGAGCCAGAGCTACTTACACTGCACTGCTCCGACTGTCTCCATCCTCTGGTCTCATCTCTGCATGAGAGCAGAAACCAGAAGGCAGATGATTGCCTCGTTCAGCCTTAGCTTTCAGCAGCACTTTCAGCAGCGCTTTTGGCAAATCAAATTTTGTGCTGCTCTGCATAAGTCCACAAATTATCTTGAGATGTCCAGGAATATTGACTTTGGGGTAACAAATAAATTTTAGCAAGTAGGTGAATTCAAAGTTATGGAATCTGTGAATATGTGTGAGCACAAAAACACACATTCAGACTTATACAATCACATGTGAGTTTTTGGAGGGGTGAAAGAGGGAGCAGGTAGCATTGTATCAAGCAATGGCCTATGAACTTTTTTCACTGTCTCTGAGTTGGACACTACTGATATACTTTAATCATTTCTAGGTCTCTGGTTTATGTCATGGTTGCATCTATATGGCTAGCTGACTATTTTATGGGTCAAAATGAAATAATCTGTTGACTAACAGAGCTATGAAATGTGGCTCATTTAAGCATCTAATCCCTTATTCATCCATAACATAGGTTCACATCTCAAAATAAGCAAGTGTTGGTAGATTTGGGCAGTCATATTGATATAATCTGAATCATGAAGCATAGAATAATTCCACAAGCTATCATATCTTTGCTTTTCTCATTTCTTCATTTGAGGTCATCAATTGTGTTTCCAGCTATTCTCATAGCTTAGTTTGAGAGATGAGGTAATGACATTTGGCAGAAACATTAAAGCTGCACTAACTTCATACAGCTGTTAACAATCAGAAGATTATTCCAGACAACTTGGACCTAGGAAGCAATTGGAAGAACTCAAGAAATCATAAAATTGGAGCAGGTGAAAATTTCTCAAGGTGGAAAATCATTTAGATATAAAATCTATTGTTTTAAGTTGTTCCCCTCAGCAGCCTTAATACTTTTGGAAAAGAGAATTATTTGTTATTTGGAGCAAGTTTTTTTTTTTTAACTCAGATTTGATTCTTTCTAAAATATGCTGACTAATTTATTTTGTAATATAGATATTTTTATGTTGTGACAATTACTTAATAGTAAAAATTTTTATGACATTTTTATTCATCTTAATGTAGCGTTTATATTTTGTGTAAGAATTATTTTATTGGGCCGACCCCATGGCACACTCGGGAGAGTGCGGTGCTGGGAGTGCAGTGGCGCTCCTGCCGTGGGTTCGGATCCTATATAGGGATGGCCGGTGCACTCACTGGCTGAGCGCGGTGTGGGCAACACCAAGCCAAGGGTTGCGATCCCCTTACTGGTCATGATAAAAGACAAAAACAAAAAAAAATTATTTTATTAATTTTATCTGCTAGGAAACATGCACAAGGGTCTTCAAAAGTTTCATGGAAAGATTTATATTAACTTTTAATTCTATTTTTCCACAAACCTTTTGAAGTGCCCTCATATTTTAAAACAGATTTATGAGAAAGGTGGAGCAAGATGGCAGAATAGGAATCTCCAGAGATTGTTCCCTCACAGAAATATAAACTTGAACAAACTATCCATGCATGAGAATACCTTCATAAGAGCTAAGGAAACCAGGTGAGAGATGACAGTTTCCAGTTATAGCACAAAAATAAGAAAAGACGTGTTGAAGAGGGTAGGAAGGCCAGTTTTTCACTACTCATGTCACCTCTACCCCAACCCCAGGCAGCACAGTGTGGAGAGAGATACCATTCAATTGGGAGATAGAGAGAAAAGTGAGCATAAGACTTTGCCTTGAACACTGACACTGAGCAGTAAAACTCTAACCCAGGCAGACCCCTATATCCCCTAACTCCAGGCCAGTACCCATGGACTGGGCCTCCAGACCTGCCTTGGCACCAGATGGGAACCCACAGGCCCTGTGAGACAAACTCAATTTCTACTGCCAGCTGACTACAATGGCCTTGGGTTCTGGACAATCCTCAGCAGCAGGCAGGTCTCAATAGCTGCTGGCTTCAGACACATCCCAGCTTCATGCAAACTCAGTGGCCACAGGTTTTCAGCCCAGTGCTGTGCAAGCTTGGTGTGCCCTCCTATGTGCTGCAACAGTCACAGTGGTTCTGGGACCATACCAGATGGTCTGCCCAGAATCTCTGGATAGGATACTGTTGAAGACTGTTTTCAGACAAAGCCAGTCTGTGAAGACTGGAATAAGTACTTTTTCAAGTTCACAGATATCAACACATGGTCAAAAGGATCAAGAATAATCAAGGATGCATGACATCACCAAATGAACAAAATGAAATGGCAGAGACTGACCTTAAATAAATGACGTGTAAATTGACAAAGAATTCAAAATAACTGTTGTAAGGAAGCTCAGCAAACTTCAAGAAAATATAGAGAAAACAATTCAAAAAAATGAGAAAAACAGTGTAATCAGAAAGAAAAACTTAACAGAGATTGAAATTTAAAAAAATCAAACAAATCCCAGAACTGACAAATACAATGAAGAAAATGAAAAATTCAGTAGAGAGCATCAACAGCATAATTGATCAAGAAGAAGAGAATCTGAACTCAAAGGCAGGTTTTTTTTGAAAATATACAGTCAAAAAGAAAAAAGAAAGAATGAAAAGGAATGAAAATAGCTTTTGGGATTTATAGGACAGCATCAAGAGCAAATATTCAAGGCATAGGAGTTTGAGAAAGAAAAGAGAAAAACAAAGGGGTAGAAAGCTTATTTAAATAAATAATACAGTCATGTGCTACATAATGATGCTTTGGTCAAAGATGGACCATATAAACAATGGTGGTCCCAGAAAAATGTAATGTCATATTTTTACTGTACCTATTCTACATTCAGATGTGTTTAGATACACAAATACTTATCATCGTGTTACAATTGCCTATAGTATTCAGTTCAGTAACATGCTGTACAGCCTTGTAGTCCAGGAATAATAGGCTATACCATATAGCCTAGTTGCGTAGTAAGTTATACCATTTAAGTTTGTGTAAGTATCCTGTATGATGTTTATACAATGACAAAATTGCCTAACAACATATTTCTCAGAACATATCCCATCATTCTGCATGACTGTAGCAGAAAAATTTCCAAACTTGGAGAAAGATACAAATGTCCAGATACAGGAAGGTTAAAGGTCTCCAATCATATTCAGTCCAAATAAAACTACCCCAAGACATATAATCAAACTGCCAAAAATCAAAGACAAAGAGAAGATACTGAAAGCAGCAAGAGAAAAGAACACATAAGGGAGTTCCAATATGCTGAACAGCAGACTTCTCAGCAGAAATCTTACAGACTACGAGAGAATGAGATGATATATTAAAAGTGCTGAGGGAAAATAACTACTAACCAAGAGTATTGTACCCAGGAAAGTTCTCACTCAGAAATGAAGGAAAGATAAAGACTTCCTCAGACAAATGAAAGCCGAGGCAATTAATTATCATCATACCTTTCTTACAAGAAATGCTAAAGGGAGTTCTTCAAACTGAATGAAAAGGACACTACTGAGTAACATTAAAACATCTGAAAGTATAAAATTCACTAGTAAAAGTTGGTATATTGTCAAAATCTGAATACTCTAATACTGTAATGGTGGTGTATATTACATTTTTTGTAGGAAAGTTCGACAAAACTGTTAACACAATAATAACTACAAACATTTGTTAAGGGATATGCCATATAAAAGATGTAAATTGCGACATCAATAATTCAAATTCTAACTGTGGGGGGGGGGAAGTGGAGTAAAAATGTAGAGTAATCATCAGAAAAATATAAATTAAAACCACAATGAAATATTGCCTCGGTCCTGTTAGAATGGTTATTAAAATATAACAAATGTTGGTGAGGTTGTGGAGAAAAGAGAATTCTTTTTTTTTTTTTTTTTTTTTTCCTTTTTAATGTTT